>NW_020450748.1:365615-461333 GCF_003343035.1 Apteryx rowi
GCCGCGGCCCCTCCGCCCCGGCGGGGGCGGCTCCGCGGCGGCTGCGGGGCGAGTCCCGCCTAGCGGGACGCGGGGGCGGCGGGAGCCGGGCGGCAGGTGCCGCGGCAGGGTGGCTCGGCTTCAAAGCGAGATTCCCGAGTTTTGCCGGCAGGAAGCTGCCCGCGGAAAATTGGAAGCGGGAGCGCAGGAGATGAGGGGTTCCGCGGAGTTTCCCAGCGGCGGTGCCTGCAGAGGGAGAGCGCCCCCGACCAGCAAGTGCTCCGGGCCGCCAGCGGCAGGCACGAGGCGGGGAAGAAAAGCGAGTTTGGGGGCAGCCGTGAGGAGAAGCGAAGGGCGTAGGCCGCCCGCTTGGCCCTGCCGCTGCAGGCACCTGCGATGGGGGCAGCAGCCCGGCGAGAAGGCGGCGCGGTTGCGGCTCCGGCTCCGCAGGGAAGCGGAAGGAAAAGCCTTGGAGGAGGTTCTGCAGCACCTGCGCAGGGGCCGGGAGGCAGAGGGTTACCTCCCAACTCCTGCGGGAGGAATCCAGAAAAGCCACAGCTAGAACCTGATCGAAGCTTTGTGCAAAGCAGTACCGTAATTTTCTCCAGGTTTCTGTAAAAGAAGGAAAGGGATCCTCATATTTGGGACAGTCTGTCTCAAAAACGTTCTTGCGTTGGTGGTGTATCTTCCTCCACGCCAAGCTCAAAGGGACCAAGGTAACGAGTTCGATCCCTAGCAGAAGAACCCAGGGATATAAGCAGTTTCCCAAGAGACAGCAGAAATAAGGCCTTCTCCCCCACAAGTAATTAGTCTAAGCCTATTCCACCTTCCTCCTCCCTCCACTCTTGCACCACTTTTTTGATGGAAATGCACATGGATTTGGCATCATCCCACAGAGCAGACGTGAGAAAATACATTACTGGAACAAAGCCTGGGCTCAGATCAGAGAAGCCCAAAGATCGTGGCCTAAGGGACTGAAATGCTTGAGGATAGTTCCCTTTCTTTGGGCAACAAAACTTTTACTAATCAATCTCAGTTGGAAAAAAAAAATTGTTGCATCACAGACTGTTAAGAGAAAGTTTTCTCTCTTTGTAGAGAAAACAGGCTAAACCTGAGAAACATCTGTCCTCGGATCTCCTTAGTTAAAGATAGAATACTGCTAAAATATTTTAAATTTAAATATTTTTAATTTCAACAAAAAATGTTTCTGCTGATACTTCTAGAGCATAAACTTCTTTCCCTATTTGGCTTGTGGTAAACATGCTTGAACCTCACGCTGCCCTGCAAGACCTGTGTGGCTCTTATTGCTGCCACTGAATGGCACAGGCACATCCTTGCTCTTTGTGAACAACTTTTACATTTGCGTACTGAGGTACCACTGTATAATTACTTCTAAACCCAAGTTTCACCTATAGATCTACCTAATTGTCTCCTCCATCCCAGTTTTTTTTTGCCCTCACCCCCCCAACCCCTTGCCTAACACAACCCATGCTCCTGCAACCCAATTTATCTTTTTGTAAATGAAATACTTCAATTATTCATATCCCACACTTCAAAAAGTCTGTATGAGGTTCTTCCACTTCCAGATACACATTTACTTCTTATTACTCTAAGTATTTGGAAGCAGTGAAGTTGTGCCCATTTACTACTTTTTAAACACCTTGCAGCTCTATCCCTTTTTTTTCCTCATCTTTTAAAGTACTTTTCAAATTTTACTGCTACTTTCAGAAGAATATTACATTTGTATGTTCCTCAATACATTTTCAATTCTGAGTGATATCAGTAAGACACTCCTTTGTAAAAGCAGGATCAACTTCTCCTTCCTCTAGTACCTAACAAATTAAAAGTGAGGGGGAAAAAAATAAAAGGTAGTACAGGGCAGGAATTACATATTAATTGGTGCTTTATCCAGCTTTATTGTGTTTGAGTTGCTATTACTTTATTCTTGACTAACTAGCAATGATGTATGTGCACATGGGAAACTAACACTGTCCTTATAGTCTCTTGTTCAGTGCTTGTTTGCCCTCCATCACAAGAAAAGGTACACTGGGCATTCGTACAAGCATAAGGAATAGTGTTCTGTAGTAGTTCATCAAATAATTAAAAATCAGTTCAAGCCAAGTTCTGTAAATCTCTTTTCCAGGTAACCAGGTCTCTTGCATAAGCCCCATTTCTTTCAGATGTAATTTCGCCGAAATCAGATCCCAAGCATTCTTGAATATTTTATGGCCTAGATGGTAACAAATCTTTTCATGAATATCTGTAACCTTCCACTAATAAATAATTAACTGCATGCTCATTAACAGTACTAAGGATTAAAAAGCGTTAAATTTTGTAATGCAGGAATTTTTTGTTTTCAGTTGAGCCTCTTTACATATTCCCTATAACAGGAATGATAAAATTTGATACATCAAATGTTACAATATTAAGAAATTCCAACTAATAACATGACCAATAAAATTTATTAAACATTATATTTACAACTATTTACATATCCTTCCATAGATTAATATTAAAATAGACAATATACAATTTAAGAATTTTCATTCAAAGGCATTTTGCTGGAAAAAATAGGCTCTATTACGAGACCACCATAAAAGAGCTTTTTTTTTTTTTTTTTTTTTTATGTTTTACACAAAAATATTTTTAGTATAGTAAGTCATAGGTATGGCATTACAGACTAATATGAAATATGGTCTTGTAAATATTACAATTGTTTAGGTATCAGTTATTGAAGTAAAGGAGTTAAGAGTTCTGTGAAGCATGCAATACAGTTCAGTTTCAGTTCTTTTACAGTTACGGTGATGAAACAAGCAGCTAAATCAAACACATGCCTTGTTAAAAAGAACTGCCAAACAGSAACACACTACACTTAAAAAAACAAAAAAACAAAAAAACCCTTACAACTTTGGTGCAATAAAACATCAGACAAAAACAGTTTTATAATTAAAATATCTATTTTATACAGTTTGAACATTAATTACAAGACTATTTACATTTGCACAATATGTATAAAATAAATTATTAAAAAATGAAAACAATATTACCTCTTTTTCCAGAAAGAAAACTGTACAGTAATTTACAAAATATAATAAGATTAATAGACTATTTTCCTCCAAATATTATATTTTCTTCCACAGGCTTTTTCATCTTTTTTTTCTGTGGGAGTTCAACTGTTACTGAAGTTTCATAATACAACAAAGCTTTACAGCAGACTTTAAGTATCATTTGTTTTTCGGTGGCTGTTTTAGTTATTAACAGCTTCCAGCGCTGTTAACTCACCGTGTTTTGTCTTTTTTTTAATTATTTATTTATTTATTTTCAGCAATAAGCCCTAAAGCTATACACAATTTTTAAAATACAGATAATGGTATTTACTGGGGAACTGATTTTTAAAATTAGCATCCATCTTCTGTATTTGAACAAGACTCCGTTTAACATTTTTCTGAAGGAATAGCTGAATTATTGAAAAAGGTAGTATTCCACAGAATTAAGTGCTCTATCTTAAAAGAAAAATACATTTGTGTATCACTGCACATCAGTCTCTAGTTGTCCAACTGAAAGAAATAGACAGATGATGCTAGTTGTCATATTGGTGTCAATTCAAAGTCATCATTAACATCAACAAGAGGAACATAAAACTCCTGAATTTCATAAATGCTGATAGATTTGTATGTAGCAGGATCGAGTTCTTGTAGTTTAAGCTGCCACTCCAGTCTCTGTACCGCATTTAAAGCTGCTGCTTCATGCTGCTGCCTCATCAAAAGGCATGTCTATTTTAAAATTTAAAAAGAAGTTATTTCAATATTTGAAAAACAACAATACAATGAAAATTTAAGAAAGAAAAAAATATCTAGGCATCTCTTTAGCAATGTGGAAGACACATTTAGATGGGAATAAATAGTTTCCTCGCTATGTATTTAGGAAGTCACAGATTATTCCATTAAATTATGTATCAACAAAAAGTCTGCTTTTTATATTGCTGGACTCTCCTTTATGTGGCCCTTAAAGCTGCTACAATAATTTATACTGCACTTAAATCTACTACCATCTTTGTAGTGACATTAGAGGCTTTTCTTTATAAAAGATATAGATATGATATGAATGAAAAGATATATGGAAAGACAGAGAAATATACCTTTAATTTGTCAAACTTATCATCGACGTCCTGTAACCACGACATAAATTGTCTTGCATTAAATCGATCCCTCACTGATGTTTTACTGTCATCAGCCTACAAAGAAACAAAAATTTTTTTTAACCAAGTTTTATTTGATAATTCACTTTTATACTGTAAAACATGTGGGACATTCATAAACAATGGTTCAGATGAAAAATAAACTCTTTAAGTATTAAGCTGTGTATGAGCATATATGTTGACCACCACTTTCACTATGAGCCAGCTCCTCACTAAAAATGGGCATTTTCAGATTCCCTCAAGCTAAAGCTATTTATCATACTCTATTTTTAAAATTTAGAGTAGGAGGCTTCAAGATTTATGCTTTAAAGTCTTAATCAGTATAAGGCAGATCTTCCACAAAATCACTTTTTTTTTTTTTTTTTTTTAAATCCAGTAACAAATGGATGTCCCTTCAGGGAAAAGCAAAAACATTAAATAGGAAAAATTAAGCAATCTGACTTAATTGGCTGCACAAGTATTTAAAAGCAAGAATAAGAAAAGTATTTTACCACCAAATCCCCAACTGTTTGTGATAGGAAAAAAAAAAAATCCGGGAAGCACTTTCATGAAAAACTAGCTTGCTTTTTCAGACTTTTGGGGAGTGAAAGATGTGTCAAAAGAGATTTAAAAAAAGAGAGAGGACACTTATTTGTCCTGCCCAGTTAAATCCATTAAAAAATTTACCCCCTCCCCCCCCATTTTATAAGAATCTGGAATATCAAATTTGTCCACTGTGAGAAACCCGATACTCTACAGATGGTCTTAAAACTAGACTATGCCAATTTAACATTTAAATAATAATCATGAGATAGCACAAGTTCCTGTTACTTTCTAGAAAAGAAAACCAAATCTCCTGGACACTGCAGGAACATGCTAACTGTAACAATGGGCAAGAACAGAAAAAAAACACAGGGCAGACACAGAAATTTCTAGAAAACAGCTGTTTGAAGATTCAGATATTCCCCAAATGAAAGCTCAACAGATTTGTTTGGAAAGAGCTCTCAACAAGGCTAGTCTCGTAATTCTGAGCTGTGGCCATTCAGGTGAGCTGTAAGCAGCTGACAGCCTGTCCGCCAAAAACCGGAGCCTCTGCCCCAGCTGCGGTTTGGCCCACATGACTCCAAGAGCCGTACGTAGCATCCACACAACATGAACAGCTCCAACGGCAAGCCTAGCAAGACCATGAAATCCTGCGGAAGCGCTTCTGAGACGGTCATTTTCCTGCCAAGTAAGTGTGATCTTTGCTTACACATCTTTGTCAGCTGTTTGCCCCAAAAGAAAAAAAAAATTAATCAGAAGATGTTTCTTCACTGTACAACAAAATTAGATTTGCTGAGAGAAGGACAACGAGAAAGTGGTAGAATGAATTACTGCAAGAGAATGATTTCTTATACATTCACTTTCTCCCTATTAAACAAATTTAAATTAGAGCATCGCTTTCAAGCTTGTAGTTTAAAATATAGGCTTCAATGATAATTAAAAGTATACTTAATACTCTGCTGAACATTATGGGCAGTACTACCATCTTCCAGCAAAAATTACAACAGCGTGAAACACAAAACTGCTGAGGTAGTGAGAGGGAAGGAGAGACTATTTTAAGTGTAACAATAGTAAAAATGGCAGCAATACTTGAGGAAAAAATGACTTCCTCTCTCATAAAAGTTCCTTCTCTCTCACAGAATTCAAATATAAAAACAGTTTATTTAAAATCAATTGCAACATACTAGCTACATGCAGATATACCCCTAACTCAGATGTGTATCAAAGTTCTGAAAATCTTTTAAGCTGCCTTTAAGTTAGGGCAAAAAAAAAAAAAAAAAGGACATTCTGAACTTTAAAACTAACGATGATGTTTTAATTGTTAACAAAAGAAAAGATCTCATTTTTGCCCTATCAATTAGGTTTATTAAGGAAATGATTATTTAAAAATTTGTCAGTACAAAGCTGAAAATGGGAGAACCATATAGTCTCTATAAAGCTGATGATACCTCTTGCTCAATCAGCTTGTTCTGCAGAGCTCTAGTTCTTTAAAAGATAGAAAAAACCTAAGAGCACAGATTCAGGAAACACTAGAAGCTATAAAAATCTTATAATAGGTTCCTGAACTAAAGTAGAATTCCATGTATGTCTGAAATGTAGGTGTTTCATTTTAAAATGCCCACTGTTCAATGTATCAACATTTTTATTACATCCATAACAGCAAATTTCGTGTTCCTTCTATTACGTGCATCTTACGGACACCAAAATGGGCTATGATGCAGTTTCCACTCTTGTTAGCAGACCTGTTCACAAAATACTGATACCATGAAATTGTATTCTCTCAGAAACATGGCTGAAGCAAATCTCAGATTTATATAGTATGCTGCTCATTTTATTTTTAACTAGAAACTACATGCTAACATTGAACATGTAAATAACACGGAGCTTCTAGGTTTGAGGTGATTTTGAAAAAAATGCTTTGATCTGGTCATGTTCAAGACCTTCACTGCTAGTAATCTGWTCTTTATAGAACAGTTTAATGACCATCTTATGGAGAGCAGAAAAGCATTATGCAAATATCTCTACAAAACATTTCAAAACTTTAAAAATCAATCTCAATACTTCACACACTAGCACTTCCCAATTCTCTGGACTGATGATGTTACCGACTGTTACATTCTGACAATTTTTGTTTTGTTTAAGCTGTTTGTGAGCTTCCAAAAAAMCCCTTGTATTTACAATTTAAATTAGATTTCACAAAAACCAGCAGAATAATATTGTCATCTCATCCTTTGTATCATTTTTGGAGGTGATGGAAAAATAGACAGTACAAAATGGAAAAGCAGTATACATGTACCTGTATCCTTTTTTTATTGCACACCCAAAAGCAGCCTAATCAAAATAGCAATCTCTAATGTGCAAAATCTTAATTCCAGTCAAGTCAATGACAATTTCACCACGGGACTAGAATTCTCTCCAAACACTCCTTTTGAGTCAGATTACAAAAGAATTTTTTTCTGAGATCCCGAAATACATCTCTTTACCTGAGCATCCAGAGGCACATTATAAACCTCGGCATCCAGCAGAACAGTGCAGGCACTGAACGGTAGTGCTTGATTAGCTAGAGTTCTTGCTGCTCGATAATGAACACGTAGAACTTCTTGTTCGTTAGAAACGATAAGCTTTTCCTAATGGAATAAAATATCAATGTATAARTGTACATTTCATAAATTAGCATTTCAGTTTGGTTCATAAAAATGTCTATGCATTTAAATATTTCTCTTTTTGGCTTACATTTTTAAAGGTGCAGGAAATGGACTGAAAGGGGAAGGGGTGGCTGTTCATCCAATCAACTCCAAAATTTTTATTTATTGATGCCAAGAATATTTCTTGGAACTGAAAAAACATTTTTCATTGTTGGGTGAAAGTCAGGCCCAGGTTTTCCACTTAGTGCTACTGAGACAAGTTCCAGTTGATGAAGAAGGTGAATAAAAAAATATTGGAGGAGATAAGAAGCCTATGATTAGCATACAAGTTGGTAACTGTCAACTGCATGAAGATTTTTGTCATGTGCTTGTAAAGTCAGGCACATTGGCCAAGCAAACTGAAGCAGAAATAGGCTTTGTGATTGGCATTTTCTTTTTTCCTTTTTTTTAAAAAAAACAACATGCAGAAGCTTCATAAATCCACAGATATGTGAAAATTCTCATTTGATTTAAGACAAAAAAAATATGGTCTCAGTTGGCCTAACCTAGTTTATAAGATTATGGAATTGAATTTGATTTGAAAAACAGTATATTTGAGCAAAATGACTAAAAATACAAAACATGCAGAATTTTATAAGACACAAAAGAAGTTATGTATTTATTACTGTTCTGCAACATAGTGGCTTTAATTTTTATCAAAAGAAAACAAGGTGTATTAAAAAAAGTTGGGAAGATAGAAAGGTCATGTCTTTCCTTTGTTTGGTCACAACTAATTTCTTTTCAGTCAGAACTTGAAACATGTTTACATTCTTCATGCTTATTTTATACCTAGCTTTGACCAAAATACTGAATTCAAGTAAAATCCTTCTACTGATTTGTTAAGCCATATCAAAAATAACTTAATCAAAAAACCACTACATTGAGTTTTCATGAGCCAGCTGCTTGTAAAAACCATGTGGAAGCTCTTAATGTACTTTATGCATGAAAAAGGTGTCCTGCCTCTGCGTCCACAAGCAATCTGGCCTACAATACTAACAATAGATCAAAATCTAGTCTGCCCAGGAAAAATGTCTGGACAACCTATGAATATAGAAAATTCTTATACCAGGGATATTTTCTCCAATTCTGTATTCAAATTCAGTGAAGACTACAAATGTAGTTCTAACATAAATTTAGGCAGTTTTTACAAACACAATATTGCAAATAGTAACATTTTAGTCTTAGAGCTACATGAGTCTTCTGATTTAAATAAACTACAAATGTAGCTGTCAGTTACAGAATTTTACCATTACTTAAATTCATTTATTTAAAAAGACAAAAAAAAAATTTAAATTCAAAGACTAGTTCTAAAGCTTACAACCATTATTAGCTTTCAAAACTAGAATCTGCAGCTTTCTTCTCACTGCCCATAAGAAAATCTGAGCTACATCTTACAGCAATTAACAGACAAAAGCTTCTTACCCCCTTTAGTATACTACTAACAGTTCTCCAGATTATCATATAATACTGAATTTATATTGTTACATTTTTGTAGTATTTGTCTGATTCATAAACTTGGATGGAAAGTATTTTATTTCTAAAGTATTATTATATTGAGCAAAGCACAGTCTATCCATTAAAACAAAACAACCCCCCCCCGCCCCGAAGTTTAAAGTTGGAAATTAAAAAAAAGTCTACTTTAGTCTTACCCTTTCAATACTGTGCTGTAAACGTAGTTTCATCCTTACAACCTCCTGTTGTTTAAACAGTTCCTTAAGTGGGTCTGACAGTGAGGGAGGTGGTGTAATCTATGGAAAAAGTTTTATAAATAGTATAGTGAATATGTGTTTAACATATGTTTTACATGGCCTGTATGATTTGAGCGTTCATTTAAGAAAACATAAGCACATTATTTTTTAGGAAAGAATTTGAGAATTTTGTTATGTACCATTAATTAGGTGATTTCAACCCATTTGCAATAACAAGTTATCAGGTTTATTAATTTTATGATAAACTTTATTACAATGGCATTTCATACTGTTTAATGCTTTTAACCAGTCATTGTCAGGATGCCACAGTTATTCTTTAAAAGAGCTATACATAAAAAGATCTTAAAATACAACTTGCTTCCAATTTTAAAGACTTTTTAAAGCACAAACCGTTCATTTTGGAAGGTTAAAAACTGTCTATTCATATACAAGAACACAGTAAGAAAAATTAAAGATTTCTAAAGAAATGCATATATACAATGTCACTGGCACCCTATATAGCACAAAAGATGACAGACCACATTCCTAATCTTACAATCAGAAGGAATAAGCAAGCACACAAAACTAACCAGAACCCCAGGCAGTGACTTGGGGGGGGGGGAATTGCTCCCATAAGTTATTCAAAAAAAAAATTACAATTTGTTCCTAGAAAAATATTCAGATAGACTTCTCTGAATGAACTATCTACGCTATTATTGACTGGCTACACTCAAAACATTTCCCATTTTTATGGTCTATTATAGTGAACAACAGATACTATTATCCCGACTGATCTATATCTGAAATGATACCTGCAGCCCTCATGACAACTACAGAAATTAGATGTTTCTTGAGAAGTAACTAATAAACAGAGTTTTAAGGCTCTAACCAAAGTTTACTTTACTCTATGCAAGTTCTCTCTGACAGTTCAGCATGCTTTGTAGTAGCTGCTAGATGTAAGTGCATTGATACGGTTAATGCATTAAAAAGCTAATAAAATGTTTGTGGCTATCTGGATATTGCATATTACCATCATACATACTGTAAGGGTAAAAAGTTTTTTTTGACACTGCAATAACAAACTGATTTATCTACCAAAAGTTATTTAATCATTCTTATCCTGGAAAATTATTTCAGGATAATTTTTCCCCCAACTGCAAGTTAGCCAGTATTTTTAGAATTAAAGATCATATTCAATAACTATTTTTATATTCATTAAGTTATTTTTGCTGTAAAAGTATATGCAACTCCTTCATAAGTTTCAAACTGCTAAACAACACACACTTCTCTCAATGAAAAAGGCTTGGCTTCCAAAACACTGAGTAAGGTTTATGGCATTTGTCATTTTGTCAAAGTCATCAGTACATTAAAAAAATGCTACTGGAATAAACTCTCTCAATCATAATGGATTTGAATGTCTTCATGGTCAGCCTGAGATATTTTACAGCCTAGTTTTGCCTGGAAACTTTATATTCATGGCACACTAATAGCACTGCCATGCGCTTTCAATAAAATAAGACAATATGTTCCTAACACCACCATTTTTTTCAAAGTAATTTTACTAAAAAAACGCAAGATCTCTTAAAAATCTCAGTCCTTTTCTCAATGGAGAAACACACAGCAGCAGAAGATAAATCTGTCTGTAAATTTAAAATGCTGCTTCTTCCTCTAAATTTATAAACCATGTAATTTTTCCAGGAGAAATAAGAATCAGCAGCATAGGAAATAGGTGGAAGGACATAATTATCTAAACAGCAAACTTGTATATGTGTTTGTTTAAATATACAAGAGAAGCTGGCATTATACATGGGGGGGGGGGGTTAAAAGAAAAGTCTCTTTCAAATCCCAGCATTGTTTCATTAGATTACTGCTTTGACTGATTATCAACATACAGATTTTCAAACCAATATCTAAAAAGGAAAGAAGACTTTCATTCCACCTAATACATTCTTAGCACATTTGCAGTATTACTAAAATCCACGGCACAACAAAATCATTTCAAACAGCAGGTGGCGCCATAAACTTGCAAATCAAAAGCCTCCGAAATTCAGCTCTCACCGACGGGGCTCGATTTCTCCTACAGAATTCATGATGTTGATTAACATGCTGTTTTGAAAGAGAAGCGAACAGAAATTTTATTTCTTGTAACCAGGAAAAATAAAGTACAAGGTGTACCTCCTAGAGATTCAACCGTACTAGAGGAAACGCACCCAGGAAGAGGGCACCGGAGTGTGGAAGCCTTGCAGCCAAGGCTGCCTTCGCGCGCAGCCTCGCAGCCATTCCCTGCGAGCACCCAGCACCAGCAGGAAGACTTCCTGCCTCGCAACAACAGCTCCTTCCAATGCTAGAGTTTCCTACAGCCCCTGTACAAACACCGCTTGACTCCAGCAAGTCATATTCTTTCAAAATATAAATTTAAATACAGGATTGAATTTGTTTACAGTAGTTTATCAAAGTTTTCTCTCTTCTTGAAAAGATTGGAAAAAAAGAGCCCGAGATCCTTAAGTGCTGCAAACAATTGCAGTCCCTGGACACCGCCTCCTAGAAATTCCACACTGTCACCACGACCAGATTTGGACAAAGGAAATAAACGTTCTGGTCTCAAAGAAAACAGAAATAAAAGGCTTCAAGGAAAAAAAGAGTTTCAAGGCTGCGAGAACAGCCAGAGGCTCCTCCTCCTCTGGTCAAAGTGATGGTTACTAAAGAGGCAACACAAGATGTGTAGGGGAAATACAGACACATATTTGGAACTGCAGGAACAGAGCATGAAACCAAATACGCCAGAAGGAAAAAGTGACCTCAGTTTGTTTTATAACCRAAGTAAGTTATCAGGCTGGTTTCTTAGGAGCCCAGAATCCATAAAGATGATTCTTTAAGTACCCTGAATAGAAGACCCCCAACCTTCTCAGTCTGCCTCAGAAGTCCTGTTGGAGGAACCACCAGCACCCAGGACTAGACCGAACGTGGCCCTTCAAGCCTTTGCTCCCCTGCCGCAGACGCCAGCCCTCCGCGCTGCAGCACAAACAGGAGTGCTCTTGAGCAACAGCTAAGGTTCAAGACATACCCTCACCACCCAAGCACCCCAAAACAAGCTTTCTTCGCATCCTTCGTCACAGCTACAACAGCAAGACCAACTCTTCTCTCTTTTGCCTTCAATCCCCCTTTGTGACTGTTATAAAAAAAGAGCAACATGAGCTAACTCAGATTCGCACATAAACAAAAGCTCCATGATTATTTTCATACCTCCCTGCCCTCCTCACCTTGCCTTTGCCATTGAAATCAACAGGGTCACTTTCCCATGGAAACATTTAATACATTTGGGAAGTATGTTTCTGGTAACATTACTAAAGGGAGCTTTTGCCACTTAAGTTTCAAGGACAACACCCAAGAGCCTGGACAGAATCCCTTTTGCTAGAAACATGTTAGCTAGACAGCCAGAGAAAACTGGAAATGAATACTCCTGGTATCTTCTCTCAGGGAGCAATATAGATAAAGATGACCAAACCCAACACAATATACTGATGCATCAATCTGAAAGGCAGCACAGCTAAGTACAATTTAGATTTATTGTGTTAGAAGATTCAGATTTGTTGAACTGACCTGATATCACCTATCTCTTACTTTATATTTACATTGGTGAGAGGGAAGTCACAGTTCATATGCAACTACTCTTATGGCCTTAGGTGATATGGGTCAGAAATTACAATATATAAACAAGACAGTGGAACTCAAATTTAAACTCACCACCTCCTGGTTCTCCTTCAAGCATCTCCTAAAGGATGCTTGAAGTTTATCAAGTGTACAAACAATAGTTTATCATTAAAAATTCCTGCACGGAGAAGTGTTGTGTTTGCAGAGCTCGTCTGTATAAACTACTTAATAATTTTAGTTTGTCGCTATTGAATGTAACAATCATGATAGTTCCCATTAAAAATACCATAAAAAGGAGTATTGCTAAACTGAAGATTTTATACTCAAAAATTAATGTTTTGTTTATAAATTGATGTATGCATTTTCCAGCAACATGAAAGTAAAGGGGTATATACATGTTATTATGCATGATATGATATGCAACTGTTAAATGACCTTTACATTAGGAGAGTTTTAAATATTTCCTTAGGTGGTTCTTTAATGATTTTCTGGTAATCTGATTTTTGCCTCATTAATTTACATAGGCTACTGGAAAGTAGATATTCTTTCTTAAATTATTATATTTAAAATATCACTGTGTGAATGTCAACATGAAGACAATATATTTAGCTTTTACACTCTGAGACTCGGAACAGTTTGTGCATAAACACTGTAATCTCCCCTTGGTTTCCAACTTCTGCTGCTTTCTTATATTCTTACTCCTAATGGAAATAAACACTAATTTCATAACCATTTATTGTGGCTTCTCAGCATCTTTTTTTTTYCCCCCCCTCCTAAGTGTACAACAAAAAATTTCACCTGTTCTTTCTACAACTGTGGAAGATTAACAGTACCATAAACGTACAAACAAAACAAGTATCTAACTTTAAATGCCAGTATCAGCAAGATTTGTATGTATAGGGAAACAACCCAGAAATCTAAAAGAGATAAAAATGAGTAACTGCAATCCTTCAAGAATTATTCATATTTTTATCAACTTGTTAAAAAAACAAAAAACACACTCTAAAAAGTAATTAAAAGTCATGAAAATGGGCACATGCATTCATCTCTGATATTTACTGGACTTAAGCTATCCAAGAATTTGCACTACACAACTCCCTGAATTTATTCTCATGAGTTACAGAGTCCTTATTATACATAGTCAGAGAGACAGGAAGGAAGTATGAGGCAAATCTTAAATATCAAGTCAATAACCCTCTATTTTTCTTCTCGTGCTTACACACATTCCCATTTATGACAGGGAAACGAGCTGCATTGCCCAGGTAGAAGATGGGCCAGGGAAAAACTAAGCCACATTTCTCCACTTTGCGGTTATCCCAAATGAAGCACTCAAGTGTGATGCCAAATCAGTGAGTTGTAGCTTGGAAACAGTAGGTACTCGACTAGCAGTTGCTATTAAAACAAAACAAAACAAAACAAAACCTCTGCTTCTGGTGATAAAGATGTACTACAGAAACTACAACAGCTACTGAGAAAGATATCTAGACTAGGGAAAGCTGGCAGCCAAGCTTACTATACATCCTAATCCATTTACAGACTAAGTAAAAGTGTCATCTTGCCTGCATTTTTCCTCAGACTATAATTAACTTGTTATTTATTTCAAAGAACCATGATCACCATCAGATAAAAGAGAACTTGCTGAACATGAGAGGATATACACGCATACATACTTCTCAGGCAGACATGGGGCCTAGTGGAAAAATAAGAGCAAACAGCTTATGTGGGAATTATAACTACTTCTGGAATGAAGCAAGGAAAAATTTTAAAATTTACTTCTATACATGAAATTTGTGTTCATTACTTACGTAATCAAGGGAATCTGCAGTTTTCTCTTGGAGAAAACTAAGGCAACATCTCAAGTAGGGGCAAGTTATCTTAAAGGAGTGAACACAATAACTAGTCCATTCAGAAATCTGGAGACTGAATACTGGACACCTCGATTGTGTGTATGAGATTTCACATGCACAAGTAGTTCAGACTAGCAGACATTTTTGCCACTGAAGGATTAAGTTATTCTCCCCATTCCCCCTAAAGCCAGAGGTTTCCTTAACTTGACAAGTAACGGGCATATAATCAAATACTACTGAATTCTGACATTTCCAAGTTACTGCATGTCAGCCAAACAACTGCTTTAGGAAATCAAATACATGGTCTTAGCCTATTTCAACTACCAAGTGTATTAACTTAAACCTTTCCAAGGGATTTAAGTTAGTATGTTTACCTTAGAACTGGGGCAGTTTAAATATGAGCACCTGGTCAGTTCAAGTGAAACAGATGATAGGTGGAAACCTATAAAGCCTCCTTCTATTTCCAGGAATAATGGTATTTCAAGGTGGTTAGCAAAAAACTCTCAATACACTATGTTTTGGAACTCCCCTGTCCCCACTTTTTGTGACAATAAACACAGAATCAGTGGTGCTGAGGAGCAAAGAAAGGAAGCATCACTCAAGTGCTACAGTGATTGTGTTGACTTGTGTAACTGGTTCTTCAGAACAGAGATTGGCAGTGATCACGTTATTTTATGATACCTTGAGGGGCACCTCCACAGCAAATAGTGATATTAACTGCACTTGTGCCAATTATTTGCTGCATTACACAGAGGACTCAAATTACTCTTTCACAATTCTGACATGGGCACATTGCTAATGATACCTATGGTAAGCTTAAAACTAGACAAATGTCCCTGAACTACAGGTGTTCTTCAGTGAAATGGAAAACAATTTCACATGATTAAATAAAATTCAGAACACTCTAAATTGATGGATTACAAAAGCCRGGACACAGCCGATCACACTTTTYGCTGTTGAGGGTATGAAGGAGAAATTGAAATAGTTAGCAGGTACTCTCTTACTTAAAACTTTAGGTGATGAACTTAAAATCTTAGAGCAGAGCACTCCATCCACCTCCAGATAAAACATAGCTTTGAATAATTAGTTTTAGCTGGACTAATGCCAGCAGAAATGTGGAGAAGCTCTCAAAAATTGTCTTTATTTTTTAAAAGGATAGGTTTTACACTAGGAAACACTTTGAAATATGAGAAAAAATTGTTTATGTACCTTTTACAGGTTTCTTACATGATTGCTTGTCTTGTAATGACTGTGACACCACTGCTTATATTTCCATCAAATGGGGTTTTTAGGTATGATGTCAATATTAATTTGACATGGGTCAATTCATGATTTTCAACACAAGTATTTTACTGAATCCTAAAGATCAAGAGTAAGATTTTTCAGAAGCAAGTTATGAAGAACATGAAAGTTAAAAAAATAAAGACAAAATATGCCTTTCATTGTACCATATACTAAAAGACCATGTTACTTACAGTTGGAATGCATATCTTGCTCAAGGGATTGCCATCTAGGAGGTATGATCCATTGAAGGTCACGTATTCATCATAATATTGAGGTGCCTGAGGAATAACACTGCACAGTAATTTACGCTTCTCTTCTATTTTTTTTCTTATGTGTAGGTATTCAAAATATGGATTTGCTCTCTCTGAACTGTATGGCTGAATCTCTTCGAGTTTCAAAGAATCAACAATAGCTGCCAAAGACTGCTGTGTTTTCTCCTTGGCTTGCAGTAAAGAAGGGTTCACCTGCACAGGCTGAGGTACACGAGATACTTTTCTTTTACGTGGGTGATGTACCTGAGCATCATCTTCCTCAGTTAATCTAATTCTTCCTTTCATAGATGCTGATGATTCAGACTCTTTTTCTGATGTCAGTGTGCAGCCAACAGGATTCTGCTTACCTTGGTTAGCAAGCAAATTTGCTCTATTTCTTGTGATTCTTTGAGGTACTTCTTGCTCTTCCACTTTTTGATCCTCAGCAATTTCTTCTCCTTCTAGTTTAACTATTTGGCTATATTTATGCACCTCTTCCTGCATAATCTGTTGTGAACTATTTTCCAAATTAGTTAAAGAATACTGTGGTGGATCATCTGTCAACATATTTTCTCTATCTGCAATGCAGGTTTTTTTATTAACTGTTTCGTTCATAATTTCCTTTGACATTCCTGAACTCGTTTCACAAAGATCAGTGTCAGCTTTATTATTAACAACATGCACTGAAACCAAATTTTCTTGTTGGCTTTTTTCATTTCTAATATCTGTAGCATCCACTGTGTTACTATCTACTTCAATTTGAGCATTCTTGCAAACAAGTTTATTGAATGTGTACAAATTTGCATTTAATTGTGAACTGGGATCCCCCTCAGCATCTTTTTCTATCAGTACTGCACGCAAGTCATTCACCCTTTCATAACCCTGTGAAATATCCTTAGGAGAGCTCTCAGAATACACAGCAACGGGTGCATCAGCCTTCTTAACGTTTGAAGGGAAGAAAGCATTTTCTATCTCTCTGGTACTACTAGCATCTGTATCCGAAGTAGAAGTTGTAGTTTGAACTAGACTTTGTTGTTGTACAAATACTGAATCTTGACTAGTAGTGCCTGGTAAAGAAACGTGTTTAGATATATCTGGGAGTGGCTGGATAGATAAAGAACAAGGCGACTGAGAAGGCAAAAATGATGCAGATTCCTGAAAACTGGAATTTCCCTTAATTTCAGCATGCTGAGGCAAAAATTCAGGTAATTTTTGCTCTTTTAAAGTCCTGTTTTCAGAATTATGCATTACTACAACATTATTAGTATCTTGCTCTGATACACCATAACCTGAGCTGTTAAACTCGTTGTTTAATGAATTAAGTCTGTTAAAAGGCACATCCCACGGTTTGGTCTGCTGAATCATACCACTTTGACTACATGGCTCTAAATGCATATTAAATTCTTCTGAAGGGCTCATTTGAGCAATATTTTTAATAGCACTTGTACCCGTTGCTACCTGCTTGTTGCTGCTAACAGCTCCAGTTGGAGATGGTGTAAAGTTTGACTGCAAACCAGACATACTATTTTGAAAATCTCTTTCAAGCATGCTACACGATAGTTCTGGTTTAGGAGAAGTGCAAGCATAACTCTGAACTGATGGTAGAGCATTCTGATTATTTTCTTCTGATATTCGAGCCTGTTTGCTATGCTCAGGAACAGCAGCAGGCATACTGCATCTTCGCACCTCTACAACAGGTCTACACTCATCTAAAACGAGTTTAACATCTTCAACAGATGCTGATCTAACGTAGGATGGTGGAAGTCTGTTTGTGAAAGGTG
Source organism: Apteryx rowi (assembly GCF_003343035.1). Lineage (NCBI taxonomy): Eukaryota > Metazoa > Chordata > Aves > Apterygiformes > Apterygidae > Apteryx > Apteryx rowi. Next base: position 383,501 of record NW_020450748.1, read on the forward strand.
GCTTAATGCGATCTGCCAACTCAGCGATGCTATCAGTCTCTCTTTCAAGAAGGGCTGGTGATTTGGCACTTGCCAAAAATGGTGATTGTGAAAAAGACATTTGGGAATCAGAACCTTCTGGCATAAAGTCTGAATCATATTCAATTATAGGCCTTGGAGTAGTTACTGTGGTAGGGCAAGAATCCTCAGAGCTTGCGACTGAAACCATAGACACTGATCTTGAGCTCAGACCTGTCTTTTCACTTTCTGATTTTGGAGATCTATTTATACTATCTAAAACCAATGATGATTTCAGATTTACAGTTTTTGTATCTACTGATTGTGATCTATTACTTGTAGCTTCTTTCTGCTGTTTTTCCTTCACGCAAACATCGGACAACTCTGAGCTTTTTGAACGAATCAGTTCTTTGTTTTTTACTTCCGTTACTGAATGTTTTGCTTTTTCTTTTATCTTGTTAAGTTCTAAGCAAGTGCGATTTCTTAAACGTTCCTTCTCTTTCTGTTTTATTTTTTCTTTATGTTTTCTATGCCACTGCTCAATTTCCAAATCTTTAAGACTAAGCATTCTTTCAAAACTAGTTTGCATTAAGTCATCATTGACTAATCTTTTTTCTTTAGGTCGAGCATCCTTTGGTGCAGGGGATGGCTTGGGCTTAAGTTTCTCATGTTCAAGTTTTAGTTTAAGTAAGCTAGTGTGATGCAGTTTATCTTTATGCTTGTCTCTTTCTTTGTATCGGTCTATATCTTTATCTTTTTTATCTTTCTCTCTACCATCTGGAGTTTTCAACAAATCATCTTTTGGTTTTTCTTTTAAAAATGACAGTTTGTCATGCACTGTTTTATTACTTTCTGTAATACTGCATCTCCTTTCTTCTTGCACATGTTTTGAGTTTGCTACTGTCGAGCTCTCTTTATCTTTGGATTTGTCTTTTTTTTCAGATTCCTTTTCTTTGTCTTTAGTTCTATTTTTCTCAGATTTACTATATTCAGATTCTTTTTCAGACTGTTTGACTTTTCTTTCAATACAGTGTTTTTCTTTGCTTTCAGCCAAATGTCTGTCTTTATCAACCTTTTCTTTGTCATGCTTCTTATCAAACTTTTCTTTGTTTCTTTCTTTGTCATCGAGTTTTTTAAAAGTACCAGTGCTTTTTATTTTATCATTTTCTTTATGGGATCTTTCTGCTTGCTGGAAATTGGGTTTTTCCTTTACTTTCTCTATACTTTCATTTAGTTCTGCTTTTTCTTTCTCTGACTTGTATTCATGTTTTACCTTTTTCTCTTTTTCTGCACTTTTTCTTTCTGTCTTTTCAGCATCTTTTTCTTTGACTGAGATTCGTTTTTCAGTCTTTTCTTTATTTTCCTTTAAATTTTTTTCTTGCTTTTCAGTATCTGTTTCTTTTTCTATTGAATGCATGCTAGCTGCCTCATCTTTAACACCTAAGCAAAACAACTCCATTTCTTTATCTGCAAGCACAATTTCTTTTTCTTCTTTTGTTTTTTCATCCTTGAGAAATTTCTCATTTTCCTTTTTGTTTTTCTCTCTCTCCTCTTTAGTATTTCTCTCTTTCTGGAACTGTTTAACTAATTTATCTTCTTTCACCACAGCTTTTTCAAACTTTGATTTTCTGTCTGAAGAAAGAGATTCATGTTCTATATTTAATAATATATCTTCGGTTTCATCACTTTTGAAAAAGTTCTCTTTCCAAAATTCTCTGTCAAACTCGATACTTCTTTGGACCTCTTTAGCATTATCTTTATGTTTATGTTTTTCCTTTTCCCCATCCTGCTCCTTTTTATGCTTATCCTTGTCTCTTTCTTTGTGTCTTAATTTATGCTTTTTAAGTGTTTTACCTTCCTTGTCCATCTTTTTCAGAGTATACTCAGAATTCTCAAATGTTGGGCTATTATCTTCCTCTTTAATTTTAGGACTTGATTTTTCACCAAATTCTAAGTGAAAATCTTTCTGAGGATGCTTGCTTTTTTCTTTATGCTTGCAAGATTTGCTACTAGAACTTTCTACTAGATATTCAGAGTCAGTGTTGTGGTCATACCGACCTAATTCGGATTGCAATGTTATTTCCGAGCCTCCTGGTGATGAGCAAGTTTTAGTGTTTTCTTGCTTTAGTGGTGTTGATTGCTTTTCACTTAATCCACAAGGATGTTTAGGAGATTTGCCAGCAGTGATATGAAACAGATGTAAAGAAGAATCTTCTTTTGGGCTGAAAGATTTCTTAAAAGTTTCTTCCTCTCTAGTTTTATCTAAAGAATCTAACCCTGAAGTAGCTACATTTGTGACTCTAGCATTTTCTTTTTCTTGCTTTAGTTCTTGATTCTCTTTATTTTTGCTCTGATTTTTTAGTTTCCTTTTAACTTTGCCTTTTTGCTTGTGTTCATTTGYACCTACATATTCTTTCTTCACTCTTACATCAGAATGTGATGTCTCTGAAATAGAACAAGGAGAGACGATCTTTTTGTCTTGAAGTACATCTTCATCTGAACTTTCAGAACTTGAATACAAAACTCTAGATGATTTCTGTTTTTTGTTTTTAAATGATTTTGAAAACACAACCTTTTCTTGCTTCACAAGTAAACTGTTCTTTTCTGCTTCAGTCTCATCCTCTTTCCTTAAGTCTTTTCTAAGAATATGTCTGTCGTCAATCATTTTTTTCATTTCATCATCATCATCATCTTTAAACTCATACTCATCAACAGCAGATGGAGGTGATGCCTTATTAGGGACTATTTGTTTGCTGTCATTGACTACAGTGTCTTTTTCTGCTTCTGAATCAACATGGCCTTCTACACTGGAAGGATTTACAGATGGAGCCTCTTCAGAATCTAGATTGAGAAAACCAAGAATTASTTGAATGCTGATGGAATTTTCTTCACGCTTTGAGCACAAAATGGCAACTTTATAGAAAAATATCAAAGTAGAATATCACAATGAACATGGCCTGTTCAAAAAATGACCATTATTGCTGCAGTTCTTGTCATATAGCAGTTGATGCTTAAAAAAAACCAACCCCTCCAAAAAGATTTCATAAAGTACAGCTACTACCAATGCCATACTCAAACATCTTTTTATACACACACACACACTCTTAAATCTATTCACTTTTTGTATGCAGTAAGATTAATTTTGATAAAATTTTGAATTTTTCAAAATAAATATCTAAAACATTAAAATGAAAGAGTAAGATACAGAATGACAGTCTTGTACTACAAAATTCATAGGAATGGAAATTATATTAGGTTTGTAATTCATGAATAAACCCAGGAGTTTCTGTAAATTTTATAAATGTATTAAACTTATTTTAATCTTCATTAGTATTCATAAAAGTCTACCACATATACCAAAGGGCCACGAAACAAGCCATCAGTTACACTGCTATATAACTGATATCCCTTAAAACAATATGCACTATACTTCAAGCCCCTTTTTGTATGCAAAAAATATAACACTATGGCAGAACATGTATTTACCCTTTGCACAGGGCAATATGTCCTATTTTTTGCTTGAAATATAGGGAAACCTTGAATAGAAAGCATTCCCTTTTATTTTTTTTCTTCTTTTTCAATTTGTCAGAGAAAAATAAACTGACTTTAACCATTACGTGACATAATGCTCTCACTCTCATAATTTTACTCAAAAGAATCTGAGTTCCTGAAGATACCATGAAAGAGGAATGAAAAGTTCCTGCCTACTACTCAAGCAAGTTACTCATGGTCAAGAATCTTTGCTTCTATGGTGACAGTAACTCCTTCTGTGCTCTGACAGGTGATATCTGCTCCAAAATCTGCAGGAATACAGTAGGGGTCAAGGATTACTGCCTCCCCATAAACAAGATACTAACTCCTCACCTTTACAAATCAGTGATTCTCTCACAGGCAGGAACTTTGACTTACAAAGTAAGTATAACTAACTAATATTCATGTACAACACCGGCTCCTGATTCATCTACTGAGGATACGAAATAAGTGACTTTGGGGCTAAGTTTCCCAAAGAGACCTCTCATCAAGCACTTTACCATCTAATAAATATGATATTTTCTCCATATTTTTCTCTGATAAAAACCACCATTCTGAGGTAGGGCTGATTTGGGGAGGGGAGAAGGAGTCAATAAAGAGAAGGAGAGAGAGGGAAAAAAAAAAAAATCAGCATAAAAATTTCAGAGAACTCAATTCAATTGAGCATCTGGAAAACGAGAAGCGGATAACCACCTTAGCAGTATCAGTTGCTACCTGCAGCAACTCCTACTAGCTAATGTTACACAGAAGATTAAAAACATCTAACTTCATCTAAAGTAATACGCTTTATGCATGTATGTGTAAAAGTATGCAACTAAAGGGCTACTTCTACCTGAGCAACTGTCCTCATCATCAGAAATAGGCACCTCCCTTTTCAATAGCATTTCCAACTCTTCGGTTTCAGCTACGTCAACCGGTCTCTCCCCATGCTTGTTGGCTTGAAATGGATTTCCACCATGTCGAAGCAGCAACTTTACAATCTGTGGCATTAAATAAGCGAACTTTTAGTTTTTCCATAACATGTTACTTCACCAACAAAAATCTTTAGTTGCACATGAAACAGATAATGTGATATGTGATCCCTAACTCTTATCTATGAAGTTGAGACTGAAGAGCAGAACTTCAGTACTGAAATGTAAAGTCCAAATATACATAATCTGTTTGTTAAAAGAAGTAACAGAAAAGATTAAAGAAAGGTGTTCACGATCACACAGACATTGTATCATCATAAAGGAAAGCAACACTGACCTTTTTGTTCTTGCTGTTCTAGCATTTCCTGACACAATTCATCTGGTTCCTCACCAAATCTCTCTACTCCTGTGCACTCAATTTACCTCCTTACTCCAAATTTTATAGCACTTAGCTCTAAGGATCAGGAAAGAGTTTAAGTAGCAATACTATTGATTTTTACAGCATTTCAAAGAAGCCCAGTTACAGATCCAAATGCCTTGGGGGAAGATCAAACCACCCCCACTCCCAGCTGAGTAAGATCACAATGAAATCATCAATTTCTCTAACACCAAGGGCAAAACTGTTAAAAGTTACAACGACACCAAGGCCACTGCATTTTCAGCTCAATATGCAGTATCAGTTTATTTTTTTCTTTGCACTATGTACTAAGAATGGAGAGATTCAGCAGGCAGTGATACAGTAACAAGAAACTTCAGTTTTTTTCTAATACATACCTATGACCATCTTGGTGACATTATGTATGTTGAGACTGGACAAGCAAGATATCCTGTTTTCCAAATCTCTACTATTATTTTATTCAAGGTCCATATAAAGACCCATTTTTGTTTAAGATACCCATAAGAAACATGTAACAACAGTTAATAATAAAAATATCACAATCAGATTATTGTAATTCTCTCTAGCCTTCAAAGAAGATCCTATCAACCTGAATGTCTTGCGCGGAAGGTAATCCTGACTTAAGAATAGCTCCTACTTTTTGTCTTACAAAGCATATCACATAGTCAGTAATTAAATAAAAGAGACAGAAGGGGAGAGTAGAGTCATTTTTGCATCCGGTTTGTAGAAAACAACGATAGATTCATAAATTAAATGAATCACTGCCAATATTTTACATTATCTTCTCCTCTAAGTCATTAATTGTAATTTTTGAAAAAATAGTAAGAATATATTTACCTAAGCTCTGAGTCCATAAACAAATATATGAAAATAAATTTAGAGTATATTTTACCTGTGTGTATATAATAGGAGTATGCGTGTGTGTGTACACACACATGGTTTAGAAGCATTTTTCTGTTGAAAAATCTATACAGTAGAAGTCTTTCAAAAAATATTTCTATTTATTAAAAAAAGTAAAAGAAACTTTCAACCATTTAATAAAGCAGACACTAATACAAAACATCTGGCAATAGAAGTAGGGTGAAAGGCAAGATGAAACAGAAAACCAAAACAAGTTTAAGATGTCCCCAAAACAGCAGAAATAGCATTATGAAACCATTTGAGAGTGATTAGGACAGTCAGAATTTGTTCTAATGACTGAGAATTTCAAACTACTTATTTATCCCCCACCACTCCCACAACACACTCACATTTCTATGCCCACTGCTAGCAGAATCATGAAGTGGTGTATCATCATCCAAGCCCTGTGTGTTCACATCTGCTCCTGCTGCTATCAGGACTTTAGCAACATCATAGTAACCAACATTGCAAGCTTCATGCAGAGGTGTCCAACCTACAGTAAATAGTGGTAAGTGCAAGTTTGAAAGGTCAAAGACTGAAGGTTTTTTTTTTTTTTGCTGTACTCTAAAACTCTATTGCCTTAAAACATTTCAAAATACATTCATACACAATAATTCACAAGAAGGTAATAGCATCCATCTGATGATCAACATATGCTTTATCAACTGTAAGCTTCATGCCAACAAATTCCAAACTTCACTGTGATTAAACTGAACACAGAAGTCACTAATCAAATAGTAAAAGAGAAAATCTGGCCAAAAATCCGCAGGCTAAATATGTTAGAAATTCTTTAAACACATTATTAGGTACATATGAACAGCATCATTCCTTCCAATAGTATGGTTTCCAAACTGTTTCTAGATAGAATAAATTATGACAAATTAATACAACCAGTGTTTCTTTAGAGTCATTGAACATGTACCAGGAATCGCTAAAGACATTCAGCCACAATTAATCTAGATAACAGGCTACTAACAAATATCACCAGAAAGCTGTCTTCTAGAATATTAGTCATTTTTAGGAATTTTGATTTCCTCATTGATAATCTTAAGTCCAGTGCTCCTCACTTTTTTGTAGCAGAGCCTCAGCCAGAGAAAAAGACCAACCACCACACACCATATTCCATACCTCAATAAACTCCTCTCGCCACTTGATGCCTTCCACTTCATAGATGCCCTCAACTTCCAGCCTGCTGTTGCTGTTTCAAAGCCCAGTTCTGGGAACGTATTCAGCTTTTGTTTTAAACATAGCCAGTGCAAGTCTGGAAGAGTTTATTCACTTGGACTCTGTCTCTCATCAGTAACAGGCTTGTACCTCAACTTAGGAATCCATGACTAGATCCTTCAGTAAAATAATTCCTCTTTCATCTCTCACTCAACTTCTGACCTTCCACTCACTTAATGAAAGGGGCTTCTAACTTACTCTGCAACTAAATACTTCTTCCTGATCCTTCAATACTAAATTTCCTCTCCAATAACTACTTGGGTCACTCTCAGCACTTCCTGGCTACCTTGTTCTTCTTTCTCTCTTCTTGACACTTGTCCTTTCCCACCCCTGCCAGTGATGACACTCTTCTGCTCTCAGCACTTTGATCCCCATCTTCTTCCTTCCTTCAGTGATATGCTTCATTAACTCTCTCCATAATTCGTTCTTCTCCACATTTTACCGCTTTGTCTTTCTAAACTGTCACAATGTCCAGCCTGCCAACTCCAGCCCTGGCTTGCTCTCAACATGTTTCCTTTGCTCCTGTTCTCACACAGCAGTATCTTCACAGAAGATCTTGCTGGCAGATATCCCATAAGCAGGGTTATTTCCTCCATTACTAATTCATTTTCTCCTTCTTCAGTTCTGCCAAATTCTTAACTAAAAAAACTCAAATTCTCTAACTTCCTTGAATCCTAAATCCTTATTTGTCTCCACCCATGACTCACTCCTCAAATCCTCCCCTCTTCTTGACTTCCTCCTCTGCACAGAATTTTGAAGCTCAGCCATCTCTGCTTCTCACTTTGGATTACCCATGGAAAAGCATTTCATTTGACCCCAAACACCTCCTCCAGAATTCTTAATGAAGTCTCTTGACTTGCTCCTAAATCAATTCTCAAAATCAACTCTCAACCATCCTCCTCATCCTTCACCCTACTTTTAATATTAAACATCTCTTCTGGAAGTGTTTCTATTCACCACAAGATTTATATTGGTCTTACTCCTGAACCTCCTCCTCATTCTCTAAAACTGCTCTTTTAACAAGGTCTTTTCATCTCTCCTCTGAACTTCTCTGAGGATCCCACTGGATCCACCTCTGCTTCCTTTCTCTTCTTCCGCTACAAATCACTCCTGGGCAGCCCCATCTTCAAATACAAATTCAGCTGCCCTCTCTCTTCCAAGAAATCACTTATCTGTTTCTTACCTAAATCATGTTTTTGTCCATCTCATTGATATCTTCTCTTGATGTCAAGCTTGAGCTGACAACTAATCACACCATACAGTTGTTATTTTCCTTCACTGGTGGCTCCTAACATCTCACAATTCCCACTGAGAACATAATTCTCCTTTATAACCATTCTCACCCATAACCTATGAGTCATTCAGGACAATAACCTGAACACTTTCAACAGGCTTCTCTAAGTCTAAATCCACACAGTTCTCTCAACAGTATCTCACACACTCAGAACTCTCATCCAGGCTTTCAATATATTCTTCCTTCAATTATGCAATGCCTATTAAAAAAAAAAACAAACCTCAAAAATGGTTAGGCTGTTGGTACTGCCAGTTAGCTATACTAACTGATATTCTCAATATTCTCTGTATTCCCTTGGGATGCCAGCAGCTTCCCACAAATTTTATTACGTTTTCTTCAGCATTACACTTTCTATAGAAAGCGGTCTCAACAAAACCGACAACTCTGCTCTTTTGTATAGTTATTTCCCCCTCTTCCCATGATTCACTTCTACTGTGAATGCAAACAAGCCAGTGTTTAATGGCTAACATTGAGAGGCAGAAGCTCAGGAGCAGTTTGTTATGCTGTTTATAGAACATGTGTTTGATGGGTTTGAGTTGCCCTTGCATTTAAGGAAAAAAAAAAAACCCACAACCACTGAATCCTAACTTCTACAGATGCCTCTTAGACCCCCCACAACAACCTCCCCAGCCTACCCAACCCTGTATGCTCTGATTTATCCTTCCTTTCACTCTGTTCCACTCCTCCTCATTACCCCAACCCCTCTCCTATGACCTAAATCTCTATCTAATACCCTAGCTACTTCTTATGCCCTTTTGTATTGGCTGAGGAAAAAACTAGCAAGTACTTTGACTTAATTTGGTGCCTGGCCAATCAACAACTGGCAACTACTGAAGTCAAAACTGCCAGTTCTATTTTCTGTGGAGGCATTACTTGGGGTCCCTCAAATTTACCCTCCCCCCACCAATAAGACATGTAGAAAGTCACCTATTGTGAGACTGTTAAAAGCAAAGTAGGCAGAAGTTTCCCAGCAGGTTTTAAAAGTTTTTTGGGGTGGGGTCTTACAGACAAAGCAACAAGCAGTACAGACTTATTTCCTTATTAAAAAAGGTACAGAAAGATACTAAATAAAGGATACTAAAAATATGGTACAGGAGGCATCTTAATGATTATTGATCAGAGATGTAATCACAGCAAACACCAACATACCCAAACTAGTATTAATCTAGATGACAAATGCAAGCTATACCACACTTGTCTGCTTTACTGCATATTAGTTGTCCCCGTGAGACGATACACACTACAGTGCTACCAGTTTCACTGCCATTACTAAACTTTGCATCTCCTTATATAACCTACAAACACATTTTCAGTTACAGACTTTGCCTAGTATAATTTTATGAAGTTAACAAGCATGCACATTTATTTTTGTGCATGCATAGCCTGCAAGGATCCTGGTCACAACTGGAACCTCCAGATATTAACATACTATACTAATAATATACTGCATACTATATTGTCCAAGTACTACCCCTGCCATTAGAATTAAAAACGTGATTTGAAAAAGTCCTAGTCGATTTTAAGTTATATTTTTTCATTTGCATGCAGAATAAACTAAAATTAAACTTCTGAGAGGAAGTTCAATATTAATTTTGAATTTGAACAATTAAGAGAATGTGTATCAACTTACCTGCAAAATCTTTTACATTCACATTTGCACCTAAACTGATAAGCTCCTTAACCTGTTTAACATCCCCTCGAATGGCTGCCATATGTAGAGGAGTCTCCCCTCGTTCATTTCTCTTGTTAACTTTGTCTTTTTGTCTTGAAGAAGAGCTTGAAGTTTTCTTCTGTGTTGGTGTTGTTTGCAAAGTTAAGGTGGAATCTAGAAATAAGTTTTGAAACAGTCACTGTAAGTTATTTAACACTATTTTTACTTTACCTTGTTTTAACTCTTAAAGATGATAAAAATCAGCAAATAATTATGTTTAAATAAAGAATGTAACCGACTTCACATGTATACACAACATGTATTTGCAATGTAAGAAAGGGTGTTTACAAAGTCTTACTATTTTTCAAACAGATTTCAAGGACAGATAAATCCTATCCAAAGTACAAGGTTCACACTCTCTGGTATAGACTCTTTTGAAATAACACAAAGCATCGCCATGCAGATTAGTGTCATTCCCCTCCTCCCCCTGGCATAGTTCCAGCTACGTTGCTTGTGGGATGCCAGTTTAAGGATTAATTACTGGCTGTGTATTCTACTCCCTGCACTTCCTGAGATGTGTCAACACAACTGTTTTTTGGGACCTGGACAGTAAATAGCATCAATAAAGCAATCCAGGTTAAAAAATAACCTGGAGAGGAGGAAGCAGCAGCCAGGACAGGAACTTTTTAAATCACAGAGGAAGTCGTACCAAAAACCTATCTCCTGATCTGCCTGTACGGAGTTGACGTGCTAAGAGACAGATCTGCAGTATGTAATGCATCTAAAGATGCAGACATATCCAGTAGAATTTTCAACAGCACCTGAGCAGACCAACCACCCACTTCCCAAAAAAATGCTAACTTCTAAGGTGGCAGCTGCTAAGTYATGCATTCATGAGTGCCTAATTACAGGCACTTACAAAATGCCTTTGAAAATCTGGTCCCAACTCTATTCTCATTATCAGTAGCTTGATAAAATGCATTTTCTCAAAAATAAGAGAAGCAGCCACAAAGCCAGATTAAAACAAAGGGAAAGACTGTATTACGACAGTCTATATTGTATTGTCTTGTAGTCTTTGGTTACAGGGAGTGAGTTAAAATAATATTCTGTAATTAAAAGAAAGTTATTAATGTATTTGATTACGTAGTTGCTTACTGTTATTAATGTATTTGATTATTATATGGTTATGACAAAAAAAATCTATGAGTATAAATACATACTGAAATCACAGAGTTATATCTAAAATATTTCCCTCCAAATGTTATTCTGTTGAAGAATGCCTACTAGTTAAGTGTAATGCCTCACCAAAGTGGTCCAGTTCAATTTCAATTACAGTTTAAAGAAAAGTATGCAATACTTCAGATTCCTACTGGTTTGATGGAAAGGAGAGAGCCTGGAAGCCCCAAATTCTTCTGCAACTTTCGTAACAGCTGATAGTGAGCTAGACCATACCAGTCCCACAGTTTTCATCTTCACAATTCCTAGGGTTCAATCTCTCAAACTGAGAGCATGCCTATGGGTCAGGAACTCTAAGATTTTCATATATAGGTTAGACTTCCCCAGCATGAGAGACTTAAAAATATCCTTTTTTCAGAGAGTATTCCAAAGCCTGAGGAATTTTCTAAAGACACCTCCTGCTGCTCTTCAATGGGCTTGCCTTTCTCTATATAAATCTAGTTTTAAATACAAAAAGATAGTCAAATATTAATTAACTGACACCAAATTCCTTTGGAAACACTATTTACTTTTAAATGCAGATTTTATAAAAACATTACACCTCTGGAACATACACATACTTTTCTTTTACCCCCAACAAAATTGGGCCAAGGACAGTTTGTAAAAACACCCCCCCCACCACCACCATTAAATACAAACAAGTGAATCCAGTTTTCTTCTAAATGAATACAGAAAATCCTGCTCCAAATGGAGACAATGGGACAGTAGTTAAACTCCATGAAAACAGATGCCGTCTTCTGCAAAAAAAAAAAAAAAAAAAAAGCATATGAAACAGAGTGTTTGAGAGAGAAATTAATCAAAGAAAACAGATTTTCAGGTTTTACAGCTAACATAACTCAAGAACCTTGCACATAAATATAGAAGGTCAAGAATTTTCCAACAAGGCACTACTCTTCAGTGCAACATAGAGTTTTACTAGGATTATTTGCACAGAGAGAATGATATTTCCTAATTCAAAAATTTTTCAATAAAAATCAAGGTTTGTTCAAAAACAGTAGGTTTCAGACTAATCTTACGAGGAAGGAATTAAACAGGCAGGAGAAAGAAAACTGTTAACTTTGTGAGAGTATCACCTGGGCTGTTGTCTCTTGCTGTCATCTGCATAAGAAGTGCCATCTGTTTGCGCTCTGACAGAGGATAACCAAAAAGAATGCCAACTGGTGTTGATTTCTTATTTCCAGCATCCTTCTTCATTTTCTTTTTCTCCGGACCTTCTTTTTCTGGAAATATTAATGTATAATACTCTGAAACTGCCATTTTATTAAAACATTTTCATTTTTAAAGTATGTGAACTGGTGATGGGAGGGGAGGGGGGAAGAGGATAAAAACAGAAATTGCATCTCTGATTTGTTACATTTGTATTAGTTTTCGTTACCTGTTCTAATCATATCAGGATAATAAGCTACTGAGTAAAGTACTTAAAGCGTTAAGGAAGATTACTTAAAGACTCTAGAAGACAAAAAGCCTGCTGTTGCAGCAGTAAGATCTAATATTTGCCACAATTTGCAAGTTAGATATCTAAAAAATTTTGTAAGATCAGCTAGTCCACTTCCTGTCTCAAATACAGATCTGAGACTCTGTTCCACTCCACTTCTCTCAGGACACAGTGTTAATTTTTTTTTTTAACCCAACAACAACTTAATATTGATGTCAGATAATGGCATAAAAGATTGCTTCTCTCAAACTCATCCTGTTACTTTAAAGCAATTTCTTCTCCAAAATTCATACTGTCAAAACATACAGCTATTTTATATATTTTTATATAAATAACTTCTTTCCTTTTATCAGTATTTACTGAAGTTGTTTAATATTTCATCTCCAAGTTTTAATCTGGGAGCTAAGACTACACAACTGAATAAACAGATGATTTTCAGAGCTATTCAATACCTACAAACTCTCCCAGAACTCAAGACCAGTTAAATGTGTTCTCAAATCAGACAACTTTTTTTATACCCTGAGTAACAAATTTTGAAACTAGAGGTTTTTTTGTGTAGTTTGGAAACTCTGGCCTATGTCTTTCATCCTTTTCAAATGCTCTTCCTTCATTTTTCTATAGATGTCTCCTAAACAAAACAAACATTAACCTCAAAGTATGATAGAAAACAACCGATTTGTGATGAGGTAGCTTTGACTAAATTGCTTTTAACTGCAATAGTATTTAATGAGCTTAACATCAAACAAATACAAACTTTCATACATTAAATATCTTTCAAACTACTTTCCAAGGACCTCCCTCCCTGGTAAATAATTTTTAACCGTATGTTTCTGGAGATGTATTAGTTTGCATTTATTTACAGCGAGGACCATTCACTTTCTGTAATTATCCAAGCAACTGCTCTTTTTTCTGTCTTAAAAAGTTCTTGTCAACTTAAATATTTTACATTCTGTAAACAGTTCATATTACTTGCATGTTACATCTATGATATCTATGTCTTTCCCCAGAGCCCTAAGATTACTGCTTGAATATAAACACATTGGATATCAGAGATGGCTCAAAGAACCATAGGAACATATTTGATGATTTGGCCTTAAAATTTTTAAACAGTTAAATTTGTAACCAAAAAGGTCAAGAAGGAACATGCTGAAGTGTATTCTAATGGTATCAATCAACAGAAATAACATCTTAAAATCCTTTAGCAAATAATTCCCTTGGTTTTCCTTCCAAAAAGGCCCAGTTTAAGTAATGCATATAGCAGACAAAACAGCTCTCTAACAATGCCAGCAAGTACTAGCTTTTCCAGTGATACCGTTCACTTTACTGCACTCTCTCATTTTGGCAGATTTCTTACCTTCCACCTTCTCAGCAGGCCATTAAGCAGTCAGACAGCATTCTGCTCCCTACAGTCACAGGGAACCCCAGCCCACCCTCCAGACTGCACTACTGACAGCAAAGAAACAGATGCAATTCAGTAAGGAGAAAGAGTGTCTATTGCCTGCTCTCTCCTCTGTGGCTGGCTGACGTGCTAACTCACGAAATAAGCAAAGAACATGACACAAGAGGTTGGACTCATTAACCAGACTTGGCCATATTAAAATGCCGAAACTTGGTTGGGGAGTATTAATATTACTTAAATAAGCCTGGCTGCCACACTGATCTATTTAGCTCTTCGTGTAACACCTTCCCACATCCTATTCTTACTGTAACCGATTACCATCTGATGAGGTACTGTTCATCCGGTTTTAATTAGTCTAAGTATTTTGGGCCACATGAACAAAAAGTATGGAAATGCAATTAAGGTACACTGAAGATGTTTTAGGGCTTTATTTATATTACCGTCCTTATCGTTGTATTGGTCTCCCAGTTTCCCTTCCTGAATCTGAATCTCAAACACCTGATTCAAGTCATTTAGAACTGGCAGGAGGTGACCACTGAGCTAGAAGACATGACTTTTGTATCAGGGATATATTTTAAAAGCTTCATTAAAAGTCTGTCATTTGCAAAAGCAGAAAATCTTAAAACAGAAACGGCCACTGAGGCAAACTTCACTCACTTTCTGCAGAGAGCCAAAAAGTAGTAAGAATTACAAATTACAAGCTTTTAAGTCCCACTGCAGYTCCTAACCATGTACCATTCCACACTCTGTTCAGCTCCTTTTCTGTCTTCTGATTTTCTCCATTTCTGCCTCAGTCCCTCCCTGTCCCTCTCCTTGTTGCATTCATTTCCTCTCTTAGCTCTTTTTCTACCTGCCTAGAGCTCTCTACATCTCATCTTCTAGGCTTGATTACATACACAGGCCCTAGTAATGCACCACACAGGAAAGCTTTAAGAGTGCATCTTAAATTCTCTAGTGACCAAATAATAAAAGCATGCTTTTACAGACTAAACAATTATACACAAGACTACTTTAAGAATGGAAAACTACAGACTTATAGTCTATAGTACATAGTAAAAATTACAAATTTATCTATCATGTTTAAAAAGGAAACAAGGAGATCCCTTTTACATATGTAATTGTTAAGATTTTCCTTAACTGCATGCATCTCACTCCTGAACATCTAAAAATGCATTCAATATCCAAATCAACACTAGTGCCCTATTGGAAGAAAGTCTGCAATAGAAAAATCCAAAGAAAACCTACAGTGAAACTGTACTTTCAACTTTCACTCTGAATATGCAGTTCTCTAAGGATATCTCACTGCACACCCTTTGTTGACTAATTTAGTACTCCCACCAAAACAACGCATTTCAGTTTGCTGTTTCTTCCTTATGCTATTTATTGCCCATGGTTGTTTTCTAGAAAAACAGATTCATTTTCATTCTGAATTATTCCTCACAATGTTTAAGCTATGCTCAGATTGGGAAAATAATGAGGGGGGGGGGAAGTCTTTTGATGATTTAGCTTTTACTTTTTCACYACATACTGTACTTTCCAGTTATTTTTATCTACATTTTTATCACTTTGTTWAAAAAGTCTACTCAGCATATGAGTGCTGTTTACTCACGTCTTGTGTTCAGTGCTGTCAACAACAGCAAGGTCCTACCCACATATTCAAATGTATTTCAGTGGTGTGTCAAATTATTCTTCTATATAGAGTGTGTGCAAAGCATTTCTAGATCTTACCAATTAAAGGTACCAAGTAAAAATGTAATTGCACTCACCAAGTTATAATGCAGTTGTGCCTTTATTATTTAAAAAAGCCCCACCATCTTCGTTTAACTTTACGTTAGAATTTGTATGGGCTTTCAGAAAATCTAAATAGCTGAATTCAATAAATGAGTATGTTCAACAATAAAACTAACCAAAAAGAGGTTGTCATTGGACTCCAGCTGTCACACCCGATAATCCATTTACTTGAGTATGTCCTGTAAAAAGGTATTAAATTCTCCCCCCAGTTGTCACGTGAATGCCCTGGATCTGAATCTACCGGATAAGACGACACAGGAGAAAAGGGGTGAAAGGAAGCAAAAAGAAGGAAGCAGGGCATCTAAAAGAACTACACAATCAAAAAAAAAAATATATATATATATATATATCTCTCTGGATATTTAGTCAAAGACTACTTTTTTTTTTTAATCCAAGAAAAAGAATCATACAGCTGGCGATTAAGAAAAAAAAAACACCTACGTAAATCCACAAAAAAATTATAGAGGGTCAGGAACACCCATTATGCTAACTGGGGAATAAACTGTAAGGTTTGCTTTCACTGCTCCAGGGGTATCATTGCACAGTACACTGTACACTATGCTTCGTTAGGAATGTTCTGGAACCTTGACTATAGAGCTACTCTCTATTTGGTGGTCACAATTGTGTACTTGATGCTTATATAATTTGAACAGTAATAACTTCCCTAATTGAGGAACGATATCATTTTAAAAGATTAAGCTTATGTAGAAAATCACTTACAAAATTGACAGTTAATGTCAATTTTTAAAAGCCTAATTTTTTTTCATTTTCAATACTTTGTTTTCAAAATTTATGGACAACACAAGTATCATCCTTCTTTTATATTCACTTTCTGGTCACTTTTAGGTGTTCTTCAACAGTTAGAAACATAACATTGGGGAATTTCTTATTTGTTATAAAACCCCCAAATCTCTTTAACTGCCTGTATGTTTTATCATCTTTATAGAACAGTCTTCAAAATATGCAGCCAAATCTGGCTGGACAACATTTCTTGTAACTTTTTCCTTTTGCAATGTATGCTTTCCATCTAACACTTAAAAAAAGGATTATAAATAGTCAGGGTATGTGAAACAGTGCTTCAGGTGCATGAGCACTTTTCTTGTGGAAGGGCTTCATGAAATTCGCTCACAGCGCTTAAACGTACTGGCAGGAAAAACACCAGCACCATTGGCAATTACTTTAGGAGAGCTTATGCATGACAGGTTACGTCCCAAGGCAACCAATATACGTGTATATATATATTTTTTGATTTGGACATTACAAATTCCTTGGGCAAATAATTTCTAGATTCTTTCGGAATATAAGCTGATAAACAATATACAACATGGATTTCTCAAAACAAACCAGGCCAAACTAACCCAATATTCCCTTTGGTCAAATAACCATCTCGGTGGACAAAGGAAATGAAACAAAAAGAACAAATTCAAACTTTAGGGGTTCACAGTAGTCTAGTTTCATGTAAAACTCCCACTATAACGAGAGTTATAAAGAATAACCAAAATAAGAAATGGGTCCCTGTGAAGCTTAAAGATAAGCTGGTTAAAAGAAAATTAATAATGCTAAGGAATTTATAAGATCGAGTGATATACAACAAAAGACTAATATCCTTAGTAGTAATAAACAGTAGAAGACAGGTCAAGATGATGATCAGATCTACAGATGATGATGTCAAGAGAACTACAGTTACTATTAAAGTGATAAGGAGATCTCTGTGATCCTGATAATCTGACTTAAGTTATTTTAAAGAGAAATGCATCATGATTGACCGCTTCTTCCTATAGTCAGTTAAGAGAAAGAGAATGATGAAAATGTGATGAAGGGAACAACAGTATACTGTACACTGCAGAGAAATAGCAATATTTTTGTGATGCCTAATTAATCAAGTTTTTGACAGGTACTTATTTAACAAAGCCAACATACACACACACAAAACCACCTCCACTTCCCACCTCTAGCCCAAACTACAGTTAAAAAAATTTTTATAAGGTTTGAACAACACATTAAGTCCAAATCCAGCAAGCAATTACAGTTTTTTTAAACAGACCCTTTAGGAGCCCCACTAACCTCAAGAAAGGACTGAAGGGCATATATTTAAATGTGCAAGTGTGTAACTACAGGAAGCACAAGTATATACATTGTGTTACTATGATGTACACAYGAAGCACAAAGAGGAGTTATTTTGCTTTTCTTGATGACAGTTAGTGTCAAAAGAAATAGGACTGTGCCATGTTTGGGCAATTTTAAACAGAAATTGAAGAGACCAGAAAAAAAAAAAAAGACCATTATAAACAGTCTGGAGAACATCATTTGAAAGAAGGATCAACAAAATTAAACATACTCAATGTTGTTCCAAGACTGAATTATAATTTTGGGGGGTTTTTTTGTGAATAGTCAACTATGCAATAAGATTATAAAAAATACCTATCCTTATCTTCAGAATGAAGAGATCTTCACCATCTTCAGTTATGCTCAACTTCCTAGACAAATCCACTTGTCTTTCTTCAGATTAATAAAGTGGAGCAATCAAAGAAACCTGTCCTTCAAAAAAACGGCACTTGCTTCTTATTCTCACTCAGATAACCACGTCAGGGGTTTATTTAAAAATAACCAAAACAATTAAACAAATTCATGAARCTTAAATAATGTTATTTAAGTATTCTAAATCAGTGATGGCCTTTAAATAAAAGGGTGTCTTTGGATTGGAAGACCTGAAACCAGAAAACATATAAAAATAAATGTATAGAAAATGTTTTGCCCTCACTCGTCAATTCTACCGGTCTAAATCAAAGCCTGCAGGTAGAATCTTTCATAGAATTAACTTCAATAAGGAGTAAAGCTACACTGCAATTAAATTCGATTGCAGAATATGTAACTATATGATGTTAGTTGTGGTTGCTTTGATAAAAGAACGGGGATGTGGTAACAGAGACCTCAGCTAAGGGCAGCTCTCCAAACAAGGGCAGTGTATTCAATGTAGACCTGCCCCAACAAGTAGTAGCAGTGTAGCAGAAACACCCCTGCACATAAAAGAAACTAAGAACGGGATGCTGTTGCTTAGAGATAGGTATATTGTGCTACTTGAGGTGCTCTAGTTATCTCACTGGCCTCTTCAGAAGGCCACTTCAGATGGGCACAGGTTTCCCATGGCTCATGTCATATCCATCAGCCCTGTGCAGATTTCTCAGCTATCTCAGGCATCTCAAATGGCATTACCTGACATCATTTAGGCACCTGGGCTCCATCCTAACCAGTATGAAATTATTAATGAGGTAACCTATAGGCTAAATCTGAAAATATTTCCATTAATTTGTTGCAGCAAAAGCAGTTTCTTAAGCAAAAACAATGATTTAAAACCAAAATTAAATAAACAGCAAGACTAGAAGTTTTCTAGACTCTTATGAAACACTTTAAACAGCTTGATTTCAGTCTTGTCAAAATTGGTTAGGTGTAAAATTTACTACATAGTTTTGTAGGAATAATCAAATTTTAAAAACAACTTCTAAATGAAGTTACATTTGGTTTGGCTGTGTATGTTCCTTACCACTTATGGTTTCTGGTCAATTTTAGCCAATGGTATCTGAACCAAAAAAACACCAGAAAAGAGCAAGAGATGGTATAAGAAGAAAAAAAAAGAGAGGTTGAAACTGTTGATGAAAATCTGACAAGAGAGACAATATTGCAAGTTCACAGGAAAAAAGCAGGGTAAAAACTAGTATTTATCAAATAAAAGTATTTTCTACAAAAATAAAAAAGATAAAAACTTAGTTTATGTTTGAAAATTCTGGACGTAGTATTGAGACAACTCTAATGATGTAATGGTCTATAAATAACATATTCACAGAATGGTAATATGGTGTTTATAACTGATAGACCCAACTAAATAGGATGAAACCCAATTATCATGGGGCTTCAATCATCAGAAAATTTAAAGGCTAGCAACCTTGTGTATCTTGAAGATAAACCTTTTATTTTGCGTAAATTTCAGCTTTTATCCTAGATGCATTTTTTATAGCAATTGTTGATTTTTGCTCACCCAGAAACATTTTTTAGAAGACCCTAAATCTTTAAAAACATTTGGAAAACAAACTCAATGGTGCTGTTGTTATCATCTGTTAAAGAGAATCTATTTAGCAAACCAGTAACAACATTTTAGCTATTCTGAATTTAAAAAAGCATATTGGAAGTCTAGTTATAAGTAAAATGATAGGGAAAGGATAAAGTACATCCTGAACTGCAGTGGATAATGGCAAAAAACAGTAGTATCATATATTTTTTCAGAATCTTTCTAATTATGAATTGTACATACATCCTTTGATCATGTTCCCTAGAATACTACCACAGATTTTTATAGGAAGTATCAGAAGAAAGCTGAGAAGTCTTTAAAAACAAAGAAAAACACTCCACTAGCACTACTATGTGTTCCTGAAGGCACATATATCACTTCCTTCTCTAGCGTAATACAAAAGACACCTTTAAAACATAACAGGAAGTTTTTCATCACATCTTTTTCTTTTTCCCCCCTCTGTCTCTGTTTACTCTCTCATCTCCAAAAATCAGTCTCTTCCTTCTTTTCTTGCTCAAATAGCATTTGCCATTCTCTGTATACAGTTGGCAGGGAGACAGTCTGTCAGAAGTAATAGCTTAGTCCAGTGACAGCAAACCTTTTCAGTGTCTAATGTGAAGTTTTTTTGTTTTGTTTTGTTTTAAGGATGATGCATCACTGCAGATGATCACTGATGTCAATCCTAATCCATGTCAGTGCCAAACTTGGTACCAGAATAAACAGTTAATTCTCATTGGTCTAATCTAATTGGTTATGTACAGAATCAGCACTACAAGAACTGGGTTCCGGTCCCAGTAATGCTGTGGCCTCTATGGCCCCTGGAAAGCTTATGTTCATGATTCAAGTTCCTCATCTGTGAAACAGGGTGGTGGCTCTTACCTCCCTGCCTCAGCAGTAATGCATACAGAAATCTGCAAAATGGCTTTACTGAATTGGACAACAAGCTATGATGCTTACCACACAAGAGTTAAAAGCTATGTACTTTCTAGTGTTACACTGTGTTAAGTATTTCTTGCCCCACTCCAACTGTTTAGGTCGTCTCCCTGCTACACCTTATAACAAACATTTTGTAGTGCGTGTATTGTCTTTTTGCGTATGTTTGAGTGCCTAGAATAATCCATCTTGCTTGGGGCAATCGTAACAAGAGATACTACAGCAAGAGAAATACCAAAAAAATTTACATTACCTTACAAGATGTGACAATGAATTATTTGATGTTGATGGAGGTGGGGAGAGATGACAGAAGATTTTCAACATGGAAAACATTACATAAGTACTAAATATTACTCCTAATATATTTATTTACATTAGGAAAAATAGTTATGGTCTAATACTAAGCAATAGATTTAAGAAAGCAGATGCTGGGAGCATACTTTGAATTTAATACTAGGAACATGGTCTTTTCAGAATCAAGTGGTATAAGCCTCTAAAATTCCATAAAATATCACTAAAAACTGAGATCTAAAGCCAAAAGTTTTGGKTTTTTTTTGTAATGTGACTATTTCAAATTCGGATTTAATATCATATTCTCTTCATAGTAACAAAAATAAGTATGTAACATCCAGGAGGCAAACCTTCTGCATGTAATCAATTCTGGACAGAAAGAAAACATGTACTGATGCTTATACTTCTATATATTGCATTTAATTCTAAACATGTTAACAGAATTACCAGTTTATGAAAACAGTCAAGCTTATAATGAGCACTGTATGAGAAATTACAGTATTGAATTACTAGTTCATAGTACGGAGAAATTTGGGGAATGCTTTCCAAAGGCCTTCCAGAAGGCACAGATACTGTCTTGCTAGCTACAGAACCATTGCTGGACTATGGGATACATCTAATCATGTAAACTCAGGGATAACTGTACTCTGTGAATTACATCCAAAGTATTTCGTCTTGATTTGAAAAGAGCCATGTTAAGAATGGTATCTTGAAGTCTTAAAATCAATTCTAATAGCACATGCTTAAGTTAGGAAAAATTATCAGCCTATGCAGAAGAGGTATCCTGAAAAGATCATAAGAGTTTAAACAAAATGAAAAGTTCCCTCTCCATGACTAATTTAACAACAGTTGGTTCCATAATCTTAGCAACTTTTTTTTATGTGGAGGACAAAACGCTTCCCCACCTTTCCCATACTCCCTCCCCAAAAAAGGCTACAAAAGGCAGAGAACTGTGCCTCAAAGCAAGACACCTCTCTTCATCAGTTTACTTCTTTAAGCAAATGGACCTCTAAATGACAATGAAAGGAAAGACTTACGGCTAAAATAGAAGCAAAAGAATGAGGTTAGGGAGTGACTGGAGAATGCAGATACTATGCTGGCATGCTAGCTTTTGGTAAAGTCAGATAGGATGCAGGCCTATCAGACTGAGATTCAGCAATCAGAAGCAAGCAACTTTTATACTTAGTATCCTTTTTCATAGGAAAAGAATCAATGTAGAAAACATAATATACAATTAATAAAATGAGGATGTATTTTATCAACAAATAATTAGTTAAGGAAATAAAAAGGTTCTACCTGTGTCTGAATTGCGATCTTCTTTTCTGGATGGGCTAATAGTAAAAGGAAGTTTACGTTTCATGGAAGACTTTTCTTTCATCTCCTTGCCCACATCACTCCTATCCACTTTTGGAGTTTTGTTGTAGGATGCAATCTTGTCCTTGCTCTAATATAAATAAAAAGTATACTAAGTAATTTTTGCATAAAGCAGAATAGTCTCATAATGTATACAGACTGAAAAGAATTTGCTGTGTGAGAGTGTATGTGCATGTGTGTGAATATATGTATTATATAGTAGTTTTTTGAAAAAAACTTCTAAGGTAACCTTACTAAAAATAATGGCATTTTTTTTCTTTTAAAGGCAGAATCTTCTGTGTTATTTATACTTCCCAGATACATCACTGTGGGACTGCCGTTCACTATTAGAGCCTTGATTAATAAGCAAAGGAACAATACCAACTGGCCAAAATTTATTAAGTCTGAGGATTTTTACTGACTTTCTTTCTCTGACCGTACCATAATAATCACATTAAAAGCTCAGACTGCAATTCAGACTGTGAATAATAACAAACAATTAAGAAACCACCCTCCAATAACCTCCCCCCTACCTCCACCCCAACCCCCAAATCCCTCCATACAGAATCCCTTTCCATTTCAACAAGGAGAAAAATAGTGCAATGTATCATATTCTGAAGCACAATTTACCAAGAACTTAGCAAATCTATGAAGAAATTTAATTTAACTGGTAACAAATTCAGAAAAAAAATAAGTACAAGCCATTTGGAATTTTCAGATACAGAAGCCTGGGATTTTTGGCATATAAAACATTCTAAGATAAACATAAAAACAGTGTGGGCACAGTCTTAATTTATATTTGTTTGCTTTGATAATATAGGAGGTTGAAGCATGTAAAAGATAGCAGGTTAGTAAGAAGACTGCTTGAGAAAACCCTCTGCAAAAGATGCCTTTTTTGCCTACTGATCAAGATGCAATGTACAGAGGTAGCATTTTCTCTTCATTACATGCTACAGAAACACATTACTCAGCTATGTCATATACCCCAATTCCACCACTTTAAATCACTCTTAAGAGATGAGTGAAAACACTGTCAGATTAATCTCCTAAAGGTAGAAGGGAAACGTACACTTATTTGACAATCAGTAAATATCAAAAGGCTGTTCCTTGGTACTTTTGAAGCAAGAAGTGAAGAGATTTATTCTGATTAGAGAAAATTAGAAAATAACTCCAAGGCATTATTCTCTAGAGTACCTTTCCTTTATTTAAAAAATACACAGGTAAAAAGAACAGTTCAATTATATCACTCTACCCTTTTACTTTAAACTATTGCTAAAAGGATGGACAGAAATGATTACAAAAAAGAACCCACAGAAACCCTACACAGTTCAGAAGACAAACGTCTGCACCAGGGAAGTCACACAGAAGGATACAGAGCAGCCTAAGGGAGCATTCCTGAAACAAAAGGCTGGTGCCCCCAGAGAAACCTATTTTCACTTTGAGTTTGAAAACCTGAACTAAACAAACAAACAAAAAATCCCAAAACATAGAAAACAAGCAAACAAAAAACCTCAAGCCTCTCTTGCATGCTAGAACAAGAAAAAACGGAATCCCTTATACTTGCCTAAGCTCTTGGGAGATAAACTGTCTATGCTATTACTTTTGAAGAAAACTAATCAAACATAACCAATCATTAATCCTTGCAAATGTGTGTATAGATCTAGGAAGGACAGACTTGAACTATGTTAAGCCCATTCTGATTTCTTTCACCAGACAGAATAGTTTCCCATCTCAGTTCTATCCCACCAGGACCTCTCATCCCTTGTTCTAAACAGCTTAATCCAATTATTTCTCATAGGTACACATTTAAATTTCCCTCAGTATAATAACGCGATATTAAAACTTCATTGCATTTACTAGAATTTTATCTTACATTCATTACTATGCAATTGAAAGGACCAATCAAAAAAATAATTTAGAACAGGAAACCTATTCAAATAATTGTTCTCACTTTGTTCTGTAGAAAAAAGGCAAATTTTCCATGCTTGGTAACTATTAAAAACAAGAGCTTTTTGGGTACTAATCAGTAAGATATATTGGGCAAGTGGTCACAAAGAGACACAAGTTGCTTAAGTAATTTGATAGCTTTACATTTATTCTTATTCTTAAAACTCATACATGCATTATGCAAGAAAATTATGAATGATGCACTACTTTTTTGATAGATTACTGAATGTTAATTTGTGTGATCGTCTAGTTAGAAGGAGAGACATCCAGTTGAAAACGAATACTTTTATATAAATAAATGAAAATATACTGAAAATAAAAGAACAGGCTATACACAGAAACTGAAAAATACACATCTTTGGATGAGAGTATTTTGTTCATTAGCTATCGTGGAAAGAAACATTTAGCCTTTTCAAATGAAAAGTATTCTAGAATTTGCACTCATCTACAAGATTTTCATTGTATTCAAGCTTACTTATTTTGAAGCATTTTCTTCTCCCATTTAAACTGAATGCTTCTATTAGATTTAACATAATTTAAATTATACTCGGGGAGGCATACAGAAGACTTAGCAAAGAAAGAAGAGTATTTTTACCCTTAGCGATAAACAGAAGACAATTAAAATGCTATCTAGCAGTGTACCTGGAAAAGTTTTAAATAAACTGAGCATCTAAAAGAAAATGGCAGAGACTTGTCACAGGTAATAAAGCCTACTGAACAGGTTAAGGGGGCACTGGGAACGACACGAATAGCTACTGAATGACTTTCCAGCTAGAAGGGTGCAATGAACAAGGGTGTTAGAGAAGCCTAACACTAGTCAGCATTTTCAGTGACCACTTCAGTGCTGAAATAGAAGTGCGATTACATATGCAGACAGCATCACACCTGGGAGAGAGGGAGAAGTAAAGAACATTGGCAAACAGAAAAGAAAATGACTAGCGAATTTGAAAACCAGTCTAAACTGTGTAAACTAATGAAAAGTTAGTTTCAAGTGATCCAAGAAAGCAGACTAAAAAAGTTGACATCTTTCATACAGCAATCTGTTACTTAGAAAATCTGTGAATTTTCTAAGGAGGTTCATGAATTCAAAATGAAAACTGCTAATCGGATAATACACTCAATGAAGACACAATAATGTTCAAATAAACGAGCCACTGCTGCAAAGAGAAAGGCATTACAAACTCTCCATGCCCACTACAGTTGGAGAACAATTAATGGCTTTAGACTGCAGCAGGAGACGAGTATCATGCTACTTAGTATCTGACTTCATGCCAGTCAGGCTAATTAAGTACCAGAATAAACTCCCAAGGAGAGTGGAATTTCCACCAGTCAGTTTTAAAGAAAAGGTCTGGCAAACATTTGTCAGGAATCAAGAACAGCTTACTCTGCTCTGGGGCAATGGATGAACTGGATCTGCACATCTCAACATTTAATCCATGCCTCACTGGTAAGATGCAATAACAAATAAGAGAAATTCTCCGTGTCAACAGAATCATACTTGTGTGCTATGATGAGGCATGCACAATTTTTCATCTGTTCAACACAGTCTCAGAAGGCTAAAAGAACAGTAGACTGGATGATCTCTTAATACACCTTTCCAAATCTATTTTCTGGTACTTCTACGATCAATGACAACACATGAAAAGAGACAAGAGAATACCACATAAACCAGCAGATGCACTAAGCCCAGAGAGAATGAGCCTTTTTTTTCTCCCCATCAAAGATAATTCTATGCCAAAGAGTGTCCTGCATGGTATAAAAATGGTTTGGGCTATAAGTATGTGTGGACTCTTCTAATATGAGCTTAACCTCTTAGAAAGCCAAAGTCGTTTCTCCCCTGGACTATATACCATTTATTTTCTGACTTTGGGCCATTTATGTTTTAAAGTAGAAATTCAGATAAATTAAAACTTCGTTACATTTCCATCTTTATAAAATATCTCATGCAGACACTGACTGGTCTACCTGCTGTACATAGGCTTATGATTTAGTATTTTATGGTCCCAAGATGAACAACTGAAATAAAAATATACGTACCCTAAAGCATATATGATATAAGCTCAGTTGTTAACAGGAATGTCAGTCCTAATGATTTTAAGCTCTCCGAACACCTGAAAATTTAGACTTTTCACTTAGCTATTTACTAGTTGTTAAAATAGCCTAAGTGTTAACTTTCATGGACAAATATAAAAGACTGAGTCTTATGACAACAGTAACTTTACCAAATTTCTCAGTTCAACAGCTAAGAATGCACAGTCAATACGAGCTAAACATTTTTATCAGTCATGAAGGGGAAAAAAAAAAACCCTCCAAGTGTTTGTCTTTTGTCTTAATATATTAATCATTGGAATACTCTTACCACGTATATTTAGGCCATTAGTTTTTATTCAGAGAAGAACTTTTTAGGGAATGCTGTCCTTTAACATTATTCAATTCTAAGATGTACTGTTTTGTGTAAAAATTATTGGCAAATAGGCCTCTGCTACCTACATCGTATCTATGAACATATCAGGGAACACCTATAACTCCATTGCCCATCTTCTGTTCCTTTACAGTGACAGAGATTAAGCTGCAAGAGCAGTCTGAAGAAATTTCTGCTTCAATAACAACCACACATTAGTGAACACAGAAGCAAGCAAGAACGAGCAAGCTTAGTGCAGATGTGATTTATCTCTACTATTCTACAGAAAAAATAAAAAGCCAAACATACACAAAAAAGAGAGTGATGGGTAGAACGCATCTTTTGTATTAAAATGTTTTGGGACTGTTGCAAGTGTCTGGATGTTGAAGACCCCAGGCTCTTTACATACCACCATTAGACACAGGCATCTCTGATGGCAGAATGAATGCCCACATAGTACTGAGAAAAGTGCGTGGACAACAAGATATTTTCCAGATTAATCAACATGCTTCAATATCAAACCTAGCATGTATGTCCATATTTCTAATTCCTGTACTGGTGATTAATCTTCACAACACGCATGTTTTTGTTGGAACAACCAGCTAAGGACAAACTCTCACCAGATCCAGTGTGTCAATGAAATGATTTTGTGTGACCATTAAGAACAGAATGTTAAATTACTGCTTTCTAAATCAAATAAAAAACTGCCATATTTCTACCTATATTATCTAGAGTTCTAGTAAGTGTTACTACCTTCACTATTCTGTCCTGTGAAAAAAATAAGCCTTATCTCCATATAGATCATTACATTTCTGTAGCCTTCTTTCATCAGAACATCTCTGTTTCAGAAGATTATCCAGCTTTTGCAGAGACTGCATGATAGGAGGGTAAATGGCCCACCTGACATAACTGCTTCTGTTATTAGCAGAGAAGGAACAGTTTCTGGGGATCCGAGGCAGGAGGTTACTGCAGAGGAAGGTGTCAAGGCAACCAGCAAATACCGAATCAGTCACATCAGCTGTTGCTACCGTATAGTTCAGCTCCTTTGGGGGTGACTGGGCATTCAACAGCTACTCCAGAAATTGGCATCATTCTTCTGCTATGGTAGCATGCAACAGGGAAAGGAGGTGAGAAGAGAATCAGAGGTGGACAGCGGAAGAGGAAGAGGGCCCTCAGAGGTAAACTCTTAATATTTTTTTTTCTCCTCCAAATTGAAGTGCAGAGCTCTTTGTATGTAAAATGTAGAGCTTTTGGAGAAAAAAGTAACCCGCATTATGAAAGTATAACATTCTATTTCTACATATTTAAATGTACAAACAAAGGCATTACAAACATCTCAAGTTACACCTTAGTGGGGAAACAGTATGCTGGGAAACTTAACAAAAACTGGTACATTCCAGCAAATCCCCTATTTTGGTTTGATGAAAGTGAATGAAAGATGAAAAGTTGTTTCAACCTCTAAATGTATTATGCATTTTTTTAAAGACAAAACTTGAAAAGAGYGGCATAAAGTGGGTTTGCTAGCATGAGCAGCTCTTGATTACACATCTTCAAGATTTTCTGAGGTGTCAGAAAGCTTTTTCAGAAACATGGAAGTGTCAAGATAATGAGACAGTTCCTAAATCCAGAAGATAATTTCTTTTATTAGTTAGTTAAATAACCTAAAAGCTCTACAAAACATAGCTTGTCTAAAAGTGAATAAAGAAAAGGCAGTACTGGATATCAATGAACTTCATTGCAATAACCTTCCTATTCTTGCTGCCTGTGGGGCCCCAGGGATTCCCCCCTCCTTCCTAGTGTTGAATATTCCGATTAATTTGATGATATCTCAAGCAACAACCAGGAAAAAAAATTCTTTTCATCCCTTCATTAGCAAGCCAATTTTCCCCCATTTTATTTCCTCTGCTATCTTCCTCTTTTTCTCTAACAGTAGCTCATCACAGCTAGCAGAAATAACGTACTTTTGCCTCACTTTCCTGGGATGCAAAAAACAATCGAGGAACAGACTGAAAGTTGTTTTGCCTGATTCTTCTCAGAAAGCAAACAGTTTGAAGCAGATGCTGCACCCTCATCTTTTACTATTTTTTGTTTCTCCTTGTCTTTATATTCATTAATCTAGTGGTTTTACAGAGAAGACAAACTAGACTTCAACAACACTGTGACAGTAATGTGTGCACACACATATACACATTTATATATATATATATATATACACACACACATATATATACACACGCACACAGGGAGCTAAATGGATTCTAGATGGATTCTCTCTTCTTACAGCAATAAAAAACTCTGAATTCTGAGCAACTTTTGACATTTTTGTTAAAATCTGATTTTTTCATTTAATACATATAATAGTTGTTCAAAATATATTAAAGATGACTGCTGCAATAGAAACATGTTTCACATAAAACCTAAACTACAGTTATTGGTTAACTCTGGTACAGTTAATCAAGAAATATCAATCTAATAACCAGTATTTTTAATATAATAAAATACCTTCAGAAACTGTGGCTGGATTGTCATTGACAAACAGTAAAGGCATCTTTTAGGGGAGAAAAAATGAGACGTACTCATTACTCTACAAATCATTTTCCAAAGTAATCTTACTGCTATAAAGGAGAACTCTAGGTATGGCCCAACCTCAACTTGACACACCAGATGTTTTTTCYGACTTATGTTCTCTGTGCATAATCTAACTAAAAGTATTATTCACAATATGGAATATTCTTCTTTCTTTTGTTATTCGTTAGTGCTACAGCTAAATTATGATTGTCTGCTATATGAGTGCACTAGCCAGAAAAAAAGGGAGAACTGGGGTATTTGCAACTTGGCCCTAAAAGTTAAAAAACAACAGGATAAAAAACAGTACCACCAAGTAGAACTTCAGCCTTCACATTTATGAACAAACAACCCACCTTTTCCATTACTTGACCTCACAATCACCCTCACTCTCCAACACTGCAAAAATGGATCGCACTGTTTTCAAAGTAGACTCGCCTCTACAGAAATTGCACTTAACCTGTCTGCAGCATTTGGCTTTCAAGTCCTCCTAACAGCGAGAGCAAGTCCCTGTCCTGGGTTATGAAACAATTGAAGAAATTTGTGCTTGTTCATTGGTCTGTGTTTTGCTGCAGGCCTTCAGAAACCTTTCATGTATTACTTACACAGAGTAAGACGCTTTAAATTTAATAAAATACCAATACTGGTTCCTGCAAGCATATAAAGACTTAACATAAGATATGGAAACTATGCACTAACTTACATAAAATAAACCCAACATACCCAGCTTCCTTTCAGGCTTAATTGTAGGTTACATTAAAAGGTATAAATTCTGCTCTCTATTTTAATTTCCACTTAAAAGCATATTAAAAAAAGTTACACTCAATTTTTTTCAGCACTCAGAATATATATCAGAATATATATTCTCAGAACTCAGAACTATATCAGAATATAGATTTGTATTTATTTCTTTCCATTACAATAGCATAAATCTTGATACAACACATTATTCATTCCATCAGAATTACAGACATGAATATAATTTTATTACCTTTCTTGTAGTTTGTTTCTCCACCATGGTACTATCACTGTCAGAATTTTCAATTTGAACTGTTTTTGTAGACCCAAATTTGGGCATTTTATAGCTGTTTAGCTAGTTGTATCTTGTATTAGTGAGTTCATTATGTGTCTGCAAAAAAAAAAAGAAAAAAGAAAAAATGCATTATATAAAAATACATATTTACAATGTCACTATAGGAAAAATATGTTGTGACTGTAGATGGCAGTGGAACTGGTCAGTACTCTAAAAAAGCAGACTATACTCACAGCTGGCCTCAAGCTCCCCATTTGGCTACAGCTCCATCCTTGGCGTAAAAACTAACAGGCCTAACACAAATACGGCTACTAGTGGAAACAGTGTCGTATCAAAAAAACGCCAAGTCAGTTGCTGAACTGCCTCATCCCTCTGACTTACCTCTTTGACAGACTTAATACTTTCAGGTATTTGACAGTTCATTGCTGTTTGAAACCTCATTTCATTTTACAGGTAGTAAGACTGGGAGGATGCACAAGATCATTTCAAGCAACACTGCAAACAAAATTAAGCTTTCTAGTCTGGCAAACTGAAATATTATCTATATGAAGCATTTCAGAAGGAAGGTCAGGTCTTGATGATTTGCTATCCTTTCTGCTAGAACAAAAGACATACTGCTTTTTCCTTCTACAGCTTAGGCCTGGATCTAGGAGTCTTAATTTCCACTGTCTAGCAAATGAATTACATAAGCCATCACCATAGTATCTAAAGCTCTAGGGCTCTGTCACGTTTCATCTCCAGGGCACACCAAATAGGTGTCATTAGGGTTTCATGTATTTGATTTTTGATTTTTGCATGTTAGCTTTGACTGTACTTTTCTACTTAAAGACAATGCAAAAGATGTCTAAGATCTACCAGGGAAAGTCATGTTGTCCTAAAAACTTATGTCAGAAGCATAGTAGAGGACTGCTCTTTTTCATTTCCGGCACAGCTAGCAATACAGTCTAGTGCTTTTTAGTATTATTTATTCAGCATCTTGTTAAAACTATAAAAAAGTTGTAATAAAACAGACCAAGATATCCTGTCAGCACACTGACACATAGAAATCCATTAAGTACTGTGGTAGTGAGTTTAGCAACAAAAACTCGCAAGCTGCATCTCTTCTGAATAATAAGAGAGGAATAGAGAAGAACTAACACTTCTCACAGTGTTCTGTGCCAGTAAGGCAACTGCCAACATAGCAGCTAAAAATTAATGGGAATAAGCAGGGCAAAAACAGCTCACTACTGTGCATAAGACTAAAGAAGAAAATATGGCAGATGAGATTAGAAAGCTAACCGAGAGAATCTGTATTGAGAACTCTCATTTGACTTGGAGAAACTCATGAGCTCTTGCTTTCAAGTCTCTAAGGTACACTGCAGGTTTTCATTCATTCTGCTCAGCTTTGTTAAGTGTCCGATGGGTTGTTAGGTCCCCACATAACACTCGGCACAAATTCCCAAATTTATGAAGAGATCTGGAGCTTAACTAAGACTCAGAAACTTACTGCAGCTTGGGGTGAAAACCAAGAGGTCTAACATATAAACATTGCTAATGGCTGGCGGGGGGCACACGCACGAGAAAGGGAGCAAGTGAACTACCTCATTTGTCTGACTTGCCTCTTCCACTCTTGTAAGAGTGCCTGAGAGGAAAGGTCATGTGGAAGGTGAAACTGCACTTGATATCATTTTAAAGCTGTTGAGGTTTTATGGGTCGTTTTGAACTGATGTATTATGTTAAAAGGGTTTCTAGGGCCACACTCATACTGAATCTTGCAGTAATTCCATACCTCAGCTAGGTATTGTTTCAGGTATAACTTTTCCATTGTTGCTCTATGATTAAAATTTTGCAACTATCACAGGGAATTTGTTGCTGYTACAGGACCAGCAACACTATTTTGGTTGTACGCAGGTAACTGACAATGGAGACCAGTATTCTTGCTTTGGTAAATGACTTTGGAAAAAAGCATTTTTTGCACGCTAGCCCTGACACCCAAAACTTCAGATTCAAACAAATGTCTATCCCAACAAAAAAAAGAAGAGAGACCTAAACTAAGGAACACTTTCTTAAAGAATRCTTGGTTAAGATGAGTACTGTTGTACACCAAAAAGTAACGCCTTATTTTTTTTTTTTTAATTCTTTTAGCAGGAGAGGAGAAGAAATAGCTTCAAAATGCCCAATCCAAACCCCACAAAAATTAAGAAATGCTGTATTGAAGTTTGCTCCTTTCCTCCCCTTCCCCCACACCCGAGTATTTTTCTTTTAACGCTAACCACAAGCTTATGAAAAACAGGAAAAGCTTAATTAGAAGCTGTCTCACATATAACAACCTGACCCTTGTCTTCATGATGATGTCAATATATAAAATACAGCATACAGAAATTCCTACTGTTCTACCCTTACCTGAGACAAAGACACCCACCAGTGTACCCCCCTCATTTAGCATACTGTCAGTACGATTTATGCAGCACTAYTGATATGGAAAGCGATCACTCATGTTTTAATGGACATCAAAGCATACCCTTACAAAAAGCAAAGAAAAAAAGGCAAGTAATACCCTTTGCTGCTGCTGTTGCAACTGTAACAATGCAATGGAAGCACTATCCTAGAATTAGTTTCCTGTAGTCTATAAAAACATTTCTTAATCCCAAGAGAAGCAACCAGTTGGTATCTTCACAGGCAGAGAACACTGTGCTGATCATGGCATATACAGAGTGCTACCGTAACAGTAAATATTTCTATTTTTATAGGTTTAACAGAAAACACAAGCCAAATCTGCTTTTGCTCACTTAGCCTCTCAACCCCTCTCATAAAGGGTTTCAGTTGCAACAATTCCCAACTGCCGTACTGCAATAAATTACGTGCCAGTGACAGCTTTTGAAAATAAATTTCATTTCGGAAACAGTTATGCTCATAAACTGGAATTACAACTCATCAATTTATTCTGAGGTGATGACAGTGTCCTGTAAGTTCTTCCTGTTGTATTTGTATATATCATCACTACAACTATTTTAAAACAGATCAACAACATGTAAACACAATCTTTCTCTACTCTTTTAATCAAAATATTTTTCACTGTATCTTCTGCGACTTTCTGTCCTTCCTTTTCCTCTACAACTCGACTCCCTGAAACTACCTCCACTCTTGTTTTGCTTCTCCCTCCTGCCTGTTCTGCCATTCCCTATACCCTTCTGCTTCTGACAGTAAGAAGCCCAGCTTCATAAGCTTAATAGAGATTATATAGCTTAGGCTTGGCTCTGTTCCTCTTTAAAATTCGCCTCATCAGCAGGGGTTGAATAAGACTAACTGAACAAGAGTTCCTCCTTCATGAAGGGCATAGTCTTCCTGTGTATCTTTTCAAGTCTTATTAGATAGAAATAATTTATATGAAAAAGCTAGAAGTATCATTTGGGGGGGATGAAGATGTTGATTTTTTTTAATACATTTTAAGTTAAGGGTATTTTCAAATAATAAAGTTATCAGAATTATAGTTTTAAATACACAAATGTAAGCRATGAAGAAGAAATCATAGGACGTTTCCATTTCCTTCACCACGTGATCAAAATTAAAAGTAAACTCACTCAATCTTTGACTCCAAGCTAATTATATTTTCAAGAGAGAACTGCTTCAGAATATCACTAAAACTTAGTATCACATATTGGATTATTAGAGCAGAACCATCACCAACTAGCACACAGCGTGTGGGAATATTTCCAGTAAATGTTCTATGCACCAGGTTGCTATTTCACAATATCAGTGTGGAATAATTTTAAAACGGACATAAACACTTCAAATATTTGAGGAAAAAGTACTTTTTTCTGAATGGCAGATTTTTTCTTTTGAGAGATATCACTATAGTCCAGAAGAGAAAGCAAACTATTCAACCCATGACCATGAGAGTTCTCATTATAGTAAGATTCTGAAGAAGTGGTTTTACTAACACTTGAACTTTATCTGTATTTGCATGCAGCTCAGTGCCATGTTAACTGATGTTCTGAACACAGCCAAACATTTGCTTGCAAAGTGAGAATGTAGAACATTATCAGGTTCTTCTAGGGAAACCTAGATCTGTCTGAGTTTCTTAACACAATTACTGGTTCGACAGGCAGCTTTGATCATATATTTCAAATCATGAGAACTCTCAATTAAAAGTTTAATTTTTCATATTTAAAATTTTCTTTGTTGAAGTTTTTTTAGTAGCTCTATTTTGTGCTTTTCAATGAAATATAGAACCTGCTTCCTACTAATGAAACTTCTCTGTATAAAACAAAATCAGATACTCTGATTATGCGGTCTTTATCTTTGGATGTCTTTCTTGCACATTTGGTATTGGTTACCAATATACCATTATTTGAAATACTGTTCTAGCTTTTCTTTCAAGCATTTTTCATCTCAGGCAACTAACATTTCTTACTTTCTCCTTAAAAAAGTAATAAAGATAGGAATTCTGACAAATCTATAAGCAGTGATTAAAAGACTAGGAGTATTTAGTTTAAAATAGAAAATGAGGCAATTTAGGATATAACTCGCTACAGAAAATGAGTGCTATAATAAATCTCTAACACCAACAAGTTACTGTATTAGATTTACATAAACTTACATATAGCACTAATAAAAGGGCATAATTTCACACATGTTAAAAAAAAGAAAACACTATGCAATTCATGCTGTATCCCACTGGCTGCTGCCATTATTGTTCAATGCCTTCAAATCAGTTCTTACATTGAGCCTCACTTCCTCAGGAACTGAGGCCCACACAATTACGCTACAAGCATACGTATGACTCACCAATGACTTTCAAGACACTAGGTGATTTTGTCTGAATCTGATAGAGAAAAGCTCTGAAAGATATTAAGCACTTACAAAATTTCACAGCAAAAGGTGGCTAGAGGAGAACAATACAACCAATAATCATTGTTTCCTCCAAGGGCAAGCTTCAGTGTAAGCTCTACTGTATTGTCTATTAGAAAAAAAATCCACGTGATAGCCCTAATAAACCACTTCTCTTCCTTTCTCCCCAGTTCCAAGGAAGAGTTTAAGTAGGAACTCGCATATTCCTAGAGTCAATCAACCATGATACATAAATCTATAAGAAATTAAGCTTCGATAGTTCTGGTGCTCATAAAACTATYTGTTTCCTTTTTGGCTTACAGTGTATTTTTACTTTCCTGTTCTGCCATTTGTCTTTCCCATAACACAGAGCAAAAAGTTACATGATGCTTAGGTAGGGTTTTCTTTGGTAGCACTTAACAGTTGATCTTSAAAGTTAGCTGATGGCCATTATAGCAAAGCAATGGGGCATAAGACTGAACTACTGTGATAATAGCAAGAGCAGATGGGTAATTTCCAAGACACTGACTGCATTTATCTGTGAGCTCAAGAAAACGTCTGCAATTAGAAGGAAGGGGATCTAGCATAAGGTAACCTTCTTTACTGTTTCTGATATCTTACTTCACTTGCAAAGGAAAAAAATAATTAAAAACACAGTCTTTTGATAAGGATTTACTGCTGACTAGGAAAACATGACTCAACTGTACAAAGTTTCTGCTGTATTTGACAGGAGTGCTTTAGAATAGCTGATATTTTAGAAATGGGCAGAGATGATGGTGATTAGTCTAAGAAAAGTAAACTTACGAAAATGACAGCTAAGGCTACATCAACATTAGCAAGAAGTGCAGCATATCAAAAACATGTCTGTAGAGTGGAATAGTTGGTAAGGAAAACTCAGAATTTCCATTAGTCACATTTAGCAGTTTTGCTCTGGACTAGTTCTAGTGCAGTCCCATGTACTAAATGCTCATTAAGGACTGGAGCACATTCAGCACATTCCTGAAGTGCATCTCTTGGTTTAGCTTTTTATCAAGGAGGAATCCAGCTAGTGGTCTGAAGCCATTCCACAATGAGAACTAAACTACAGCAAGGAGAGATGATAAGGATAATCACTCGAAAGGTATACCCCGGTCCAAATTAAAACATTGATGTAGACAGCCCCTTAGACATTTCCACAACCCCCTCGCCCCCCAAAACTTTGTCTCTTGCAAGTTTGTTTAGAAATGACTGGTCAGCTCTAGAATCTCAATGATATTAAAAGCCGATTGTGGAAAGAAAATAAAATCGATGTACAAGAATGTGAGTACAAGAAAGAGAAATTTAAAGAATTTAAAGAAATTAAATTAAAGAAATTTAAAGAATAACATATTCTATCAGAGAAAGCCAGTTAGCCAACTTTTATGTATGTACTGGCTAACTAAGAAGTATGTATGTAGCTTCAGACTACCCATGACTATCTTTCAGTGGGATTGTCAAAAGCAGCTGGTGTTAATGCAATTAGAGAAAGGGAATGGAGAGAGCACAAAGGACCAAAATCCACAGAAACTGGGTTGTTTGGTTTTTTTTAAACTTCAAGGAGCAGAATTTAAGCAAAAGGTTATTAACAAAAAGATGTCCATTCAAGGAATTTTCAAACTCTTTCAATAGTTTTTTCCTTAACAGGAAAGTGAAAGTAACTTGTTTATTTCACAATAAAAGCATCCTTAGGCAAACAGAAGTCAGAGACGCGATTTCTTTCTTTCTAAAAGGAAGGTTCGCAAACTCCGACATTACTAGTGATAGATGAAGCACTGTGATGGGATACATAGCAGCACCTTCAAATTTTTTTTTCTTCTTACAGAAAGCATTAGTTGCCTCTATGCTGACAGTTACTCAACTGTAACTTACTGCTGTACAATGAAACAGTCCCCAGCGCAGAAGAGGAAAGTGCAGGTGCTGGTCTGAGTTACTGCATGCACTTTTGACCTACAACATCCAGTAAGGAAAAGGGGCTTGAGGTACAATGAGAAAATTAGTTGGAGTGTTTTGGTTTGGGGTTGGGGACATGTTAAGAGGAGTTTGGGACTGTGGAGAGAGATCATCCAGGCCTGAGTATGCAAAGGTACAATGTGCATTAGGAAGGCAGGAAGGTACAGTAGTTTAGAGACAAGTTTTTCATATTTAAAAGTTAAATCAAAGAGCCGCTGTATTGCTTCCYGAGATTTCCCTGGCAGAAGTATGTATATTTTTATCCTTTGAATGATTAGAGCTTCAGATCAACTAAGTGAAAGAATGTGACTGACAAGGAAACAGCAGAGAGACAAGCTTGAGAGAACAAGTAAAAAGGGATAGTGCTTGGAAAGAAAGAAGAGTCCATGATCAACACAAGAACTTTTTTCTCTAAAGCACCAAATACAAACCAAATTCTTAAGTCTTGTCATTCCTGTACTCTCAGGAAATACCTGTAAAAACAGCACAAGCATCCCACCTCCATCTCCTTGTAGTTTTAACAGAGAATGACAGACTAATAACTGTTGCCAGTTTTCCTTAACTCCTTGGAAAGATGTATTTGTGAAAATGAAGGTTTAAACACTGTTGATGTCTAATGAGAATACCAAGATGAAGACAGAGGATGGGACATTGCCCAATACTTGTAAAATATTTGCCAATAACAAAGAGCTGCCCTTGGGATCCTATACCGTTCTGAGCTTGAGGAGGGAAC
Organism: Apteryx rowi; assembly: GCF_003343035.1. Classification (NCBI taxonomy): domain Eukaryota; kingdom Metazoa; phylum Chordata; class Aves; order Apterygiformes; family Apterygidae; genus Apteryx; species Apteryx rowi. Next base: position 421,363 of record NW_020450748.1, read on the forward strand.
TGGTATGTGTTTCAGTTTTTCAGATATAGTAAGCTCCAACAGGCTTATTGCAGCTCGACTTCACATCAGAACCAATACTGCTAGAAGGAGCAGCTGCTGTAAGAAAGCAGTGAAGACCTTGTGAGCAGCACTGCCAGGAGATAGTAATAAAGACTGGGAATAAAGGCAGCAGGAAGGCTGGGGAGAAAAGGTACAGAAAAKATAATGGAAGTCAGGACCACTTTTAAGAAGTGCCAGGAAGGGAACTATAGCCCAAGACAATGTTCTGCTAGTTCCACTCACTTTGCCCTTTTCAGTCTCTTCCCATTCCATCCCTCAGCATATTTTCTTCACCTAGCCAGTTATTCCTCCCACTTGTCTTATACTTTTTAATCTCTTTGCCCAAAAGAGAGAAGATTCAGATCCCGAAAGAACATCTTTCATATAAGAATTATCATTTCACTTCACGGCATATTGAAACATTCTCAAGGCATCTGTATGTTCTCTTTAGCCTGAAAATTTGCAAGTTTGAGGGAAGGAGAGTGGAAATCAAGATTAACTTATGATGAAGTCTCCCCTTCAGTATTTTCTGTAATATAGCTCAGTTCAGTAAAGTGAAATAAGATTCCTCCAAAAGATGGCCAAGCCCTTTTCTCCTTCAATAGAATAAGATGCCAGCCTGCCACAGAAAACAGCCCTTTAAATAGTAAGCCCAGACTTAAAAATGTCATTGGAACATTATATAAAATATTATTTTAAAATTTCAAAATGAGTGGTGATGGTAGCCACAAAAATAATAGCCTTTGTACCAAGGTTTTCAAAACAGATGACTCTATAAACACAGTTATTCAATAATCCTTGCAGTTTATTTGATCTTTGTAATGAAGACGATGAAAAAGCTAATGAAGGTGCACCTTCATTTGCACCAGAAACCTAGAACTATTTTTGCTCAAAGTCTTATAAAAACAAAGTTACATGGATCACACACAAGAAAAAAGACTTTTTTCCTCCCAAACATATTAAGCAACCAAGACTGCTGCCAGAGTCCAGCATCCTAGAAAGTAGCATGCATTATCATTTCTAAGTAGGATTACTGAACAACTAAACTCCTGAGGTGCTGAAGTCAAAACCGACTAGATATGAGATCTGTATGCTAACGGACATTTTTTCCAGAAGATGATAATATGTTAGACATATGCAGCTATAATCCGTTAAACATACACTGAAGTACATCCATATAGGCAAGCCTGGCTACTGCTGCAAGCTAGGAGCATACTGTCCATTTAAAAATTTTAAAACAGAGCACATTTAGGTTAAGAGAAGATGAAATAAGAGACAGCAATTTTCTTTGCATATGTTATGTTATTTAAAACCAAATTCTAAAATCATCACTTACTGTACCTGGTGAACACTTAAGGCTAGGAAATACAATGAACAGAACAATTTATCAGGCACTTTTTGCCCTCCACACCAGGGTGTCTTACTGTACTTGCAATTCTGTTCTTCAGCAGTAAATCAGTGAATAAGTTACTAAATACTAAGTTACTAAATACTGACTTTAGGTAGCACCAATTTAACATATCGGAGAGAACAGTACCTGAATGATGCATGCAGTGGCTTTTACAAACAAAAATGTTCTTGTGATCTTTCATTTGGAAAATACCCACGAGCTCCTTTCACACGTGATTGAGACAGTTGAGCCCACACAGGTTCCACTGTCACAGTTAGGATGAAAGAGCTGAGATCCAGTCCGTACTCTGAAACAAACAGGGTCTAAGGCAACAGTGTCTGTTGCTACATTAAGTGCAAATGCAGTACCCAGTGTGGACATGAGTCACAAATCTGGCAGATTTTATAGCCTTTGATAATAAAATATAACAAAAAGCTTTTTTGATCCAGAAGTAGAGAACTTATTATAATTTATTATAATTTTCCTTCAAAATTTGCACAATATTTGAGATGAATTTGTGGCTAGAACATGCAACACTGAGATCAGTTTTACTCCTTTCTTTGCTACACCTATTGTGCAACCTCAGAAAAAGTGCTTTTACCTCCCCCCCGCCCTCTCCACTGCAGTTCTCGCTCCAAGATTTTAGATGATACAGCAGAATAAAAGGAAAAAAAAAAAAGCCAGCCTAACACAAACTCCTTTCAGAAATATCTGCCATGAGGAGACTTGGATATGTATATTTTGGAGACTCTCTAGATCCAAGCTAATACATGGAATGGACCAGTAGACTTACTGTCCTATCAGACTATTTTTACATTTTAGTTTGAAATGTTTAGAAAATTGAGATCAAGAAATATAAGGATTCTACAAATCTTTCTGCAATAACAAAATACCAGAACTTCATTTTATAAAGGTGTCTTTAAACAGCAGAGCAGGAATGAGCAGGAACTACTCACAACCTCCAGAACAGCTTTTAATGTACTCTGAAGCACCTACTCACAGCATGCCAGACTACACTACACAGGGATAGGATAAAGTCTCTGAAAACATCTGACACTCAGGCAGCAAGAAATATTTTCCAGTACTTCAGCAGGAACTCACCACTACTTCCTACCAAAATAAAGAATGTATCTAATAGTCTAGGAATTTCTACTAGGAAGAACAAAAAATGAGAGGACATACAATCCTCTCCTATTTAGAAAACAAACTAGGAGCTTCACAGGAGTTTTGGTGCATTTGCATATACAAGACCTTGGGCTACAAATGCCTTCAAATCTATATTCTAAGAGTCTGAGTTGATTTGTGCTTGGTTTCAAGTTCCATAAATCTCACAATACTCTCAGATTTATTTCAGTGCTAACAGCAGCAGTAGACTTGTCAACCTCTTTCTAACAAATACACTCCTTTAAAGGAGTGACTGAATCCTTAGTTTTCTGATTGAATCTTAACAAGTAAAGCATTATTTTTTAACTGAACATGTGCTTACAGAAGAACACAAGGAATTTTTTGCTCATAGAATTATAGACTAGTTGAGGTTGGAAAGACATCTGGAGGTCATTTAAGTCCCTCAGTCATCTAGTAACTCAGACATTCTCAACTCTCCTTTTGTCTTACATAGGGTAGGTTGAATTTATTACTTGAACAGGAAAGAAAAAAGATAAAAGAATGCTTAGCAAACACAAGCTTTCCTATCCATTAGTAACTGGTGTACATACAAATCATACAACAGGGTTTTACAAACAGCACATCATGATAAAGAAAACTTCAGCCCAAAAGGAATTTAATTACAAAAGATTTAATTTACAAAATCTTATTCACTCATTGAAAATACCACATGCCAGTATGTCTTTCAGATTTGCTGCATGGATTCTAACAGAATTTTAAAGGTACTACTGGTTTCTAAATTATAGATATATCATCCTTCAATAAGAGTTGCACAGAGTAAGAACTTGCTCCTCTCGTGTCACATCTCATCATTAGAAATATACCTACATCATCTCCAGTTTGGACCTCTGTGATGTTCTCTTGCAACTACACTTAGAGCAAACRCCAGACAAACAGGACTGAAACATCTATTGAAGCGGTGCAGGACATCTCTCAGGTCACGCACTTCCAAGCAAAACTCCACAATTTACCTGTCACAATAAAACCAACACACTGGCACTAATTTGCTTCCAAAACCGTGTACATTTTATATATATATATAAATCTATTTAATATCTTACAGATTTTTATACTTCCTTGGATTTAGCCAAGCTAGAGTCATTTTCTGAACATTCCTTTTGAACTGAACCTCAAGTCTGCCCATCAAAACCCCTCCTGAAATACTTAAGTAGCATTCAAGACAGAAAGTAGACTTCAACTTTCTCTGATCATTCTTACTACTGGCAATTAAAGGTAAATTCTAATAGCAATTAAAGAAACTTGCTTCAGTTGCTGTGTGAAAATTTTGGACATACTGATGAAGTTCCAAGGAACCACTGATTGGATATGCCTGTAGAAAGTAGCTTCACTTGCTTCCAGAAGAAGAAAATTTATTTATCACTCATACCACAATTCCTTGTTGTTTTAGCTTGCCTTGAATTCTGTTAAAGGAAAGGAAACTAAAAAACAAACCAAAAAACCCACATAAACAAAAAGGAGGACTTATCCYGGACAATAAAAACAATACAGCATTTACTGTCCATAAATTAAAAGTGGGAAGAAGGGTTTGATTTCCCATTTTTGATGTCTCTTTTTGTCTGCCATACTAAAAGCGAACAAGAGATGAAGGCACATATTGCTGCAATAGTCTCAAGAAAAAAAAGAAAAAACAAAGGAAAAAAATATTTTGTGTTGGGACTCAGAGGGATACTCTTCAGAGGAAAAAATTCTACYTCAAACAACCAAAAAGGTGGATTCTGCTTTTAACAGCAGCTCTACACATAGATTTGGTGACCAAGGTTACAGATTTACCTAACATCTTGTTGAGACAAAAAAGGAAGACAAGAATTTTGTTTTAGCAAATGAAAGATATGTTTAAGGACAATACATAAGAAAACTCTACAGGGTTTAAAACTGATCAATGCATGGCTGAACTGAGAAGGATGACTCTGAGATAAGACACAGCTAATAGAAGACAATGATGTTTTAAGTACTGCAAGAAAATGATGGAAGGGGGAAAACTGATGGTACACAGAATCTGCTCCCTTCTTCCCCCTCAAAATCAAGGGCCTGGTATCGATGACTCTGYTGAGTTTAGAATGGATTGGCCATCCATGAAAACCTCTGACAGAACAACCAAATAGACAAGATGGGGAAAAACTGATTTGAGTGATCAGCAAGGAGACAGCATTTAAAGCCAATTTTGTGGATAAGAGTACCTACCATTGTCATTTTAAAAGAATGCAGGATCAAACAGCACAACCTCGAATGCTTGAAGAATTAAGAAGTTGTGAGGAAACTGATCCACTAAAGACTTAGAAAGAGCAACCTAAAAGATTGATAGAAGAATTGCAAAAGCTCAAGAACCACAGAAAGGCACAGAAATAAACACATACATATTAATAGAAACTTGTGGTCTGACTAAGACAGAGGGAAAACTATACTTTGAAGAACTTACTTAGTCCAAGATTCCCAGAGAGCAGAAGACAGATTTGAGAAGATGAAGAATGAAATACAAGGGAGGAAGAAGAAACAAAACCCAGCATTACACATAGAACACTCCAGTTGGTGTTCTCTGAAAAGATGCCTAGAGTATTTGGAAGTGAAGGAGGGACCAGAAAGCTACACCCATTGACAGGAAAAKGTTTAAATGCATCATTTAATGCTGTTCTTAAGACAAGGTAGATCAAAGCATGTTTATAACAGGAAGGAAGAAAAAAAATAATCACAAAATACAGCAATGAATGTAAAAAAAAAAGCAGGAAAAAAAAAAATCACAACTGAACAGATGAAGAGCAGCTTAAAATCAGTGCAAGAAGATAATTAAGTCTATGTAACAATCACACCAAAGAGCTACATTAAAAAATATTATGGTTACAAAATCAAGCCATTGGAAGTTTAAAATGCCAAAATTAAAACTTCCTTCACAATCTGAAACTTCAATAATTATATAATTACATAATCGCATTTCATTCTCCTTCCCCATGGCCCTCTTCCTGGCCTTAACGTATGACGTGGATGCTCAATTAACAGTTAACCAATATTTATTTTCTCATCCTGTGAATGTTGTATTTTATTTATTGCGTTTTCTAAACCTTTTGCTTTCCATGGCTTTCATCATAAAAGCATTTGATCACTTCTCAGACATTCATTTATTTCCACAATATTCCTGGAAAATGAGAATGCATTATTTCCTTCATTTTACAGATTGGGACTTAGAGTCACAGAAATATTAAAGTCAATAGCTTTAGTAATTTGCCACATCCATAATTACATCAAGGACCTGATTTTCCAGAGTATACCATGTTATACAGCACTTCATATTTGGTTTAGACCAAAGCTACCAGTAATTTTGGTTGCAATTTTTGCAACTGACTCCCTTTCCCCACCACTGCGAAGGAAAAAAGCCTTAAAGCAGCTGCCCACAAGTGAAGAAAACACTTATCAAATGCTCATAAAAAGTCTGTATTTTAGAGGAATTCCAAAACATTCAAAAAAACCCCCAAACCTAATTTTCAGGGGCAGCACTCAACTTTCATCAATGTGGGACCCTCTTTTCTCTTCCTGCAACCTCCTCCTAAATTAGAAAACTTATTCCAACTTCTGCAATAAGTCAGGAATCTGACAGCAGTATCCTTGACTACACGATGGTAGTTTATCCCCAGAGATTCATCCCGCTCATTATGTAAAGTGGAGTCCCCACCAAAAAAGGTCAAATCATGATCTCATTCTGCTATCTGCAGAACGGCAACCAAGTAATGCTACTGTACATGGCAGGTGGCATTTCATACACAGCAGAGCATGAAGGTTAGTTACACTGCACTTTTCAAAAAGAGGGGGGCATATATGGCCAAGAAGCACTTGTTTCACTTCTATGGATAACACACTCTCATTTCCTTCCTTTACTCTCTGAAGTTTCCAGTCCCAGACAGACTTTGAGCTCCTCCCACTGTAAATGTCACTCTGCACATCAAGATTATGAAAATTTGTTGGTATCTGACTTCTAAGATCATATGGAATTAATTACTGCTTATGTCTGGATAAGATACTGAAAGTTATAGAAATCAACTTTTTGTCAAAGTATCCTTGCAAGTGCTATGACAAACAATCTAGTTTCAATTTCTTAATAGAACTCGAGGGAGGGGAAAAAAACCAAAAGGTTCCTAGCTATCTATAAATGACTTCTTACATTCTTCCACATAGATAACTCTGCACGGAAGAATTAAAGAAAATGAGTATTTCAGGCTTTAGTTGGTTTACTTCTATTTTAACGTTTCACAGTAGTCTACTAAGTATTAAAACCCAGGTATCCAAAAAGGTGCCATTTTCAAAGGACTAGACATACCCAAAGAATCAGTTAGATTCACGGAACTAAGAACAGGGAAAATCCTTCTGCATTAAGTTACGTCTCCCCAAAAGACATCAAAAGACTGCCTCCCATGTCCCTGACAAGGTGCTGAGAAAAGGTATGAAATAAGAGAAGTAAGGAAGGGGTGAACTCGTTCCCAGTTGACCCCTTAACGCCTCCAAGGACACTCAGCTCCTTCCCAAGACATTTTTAAAAAAAGATGATATGGGAATTAAATTGTTTACATAACATTGTTCAGGGTGAAAACCAATGTTGACCAACCATAGCCTAAACTGACAGGCAACACTAAGGGGGCACCACCCTGAGAACAGGAGAGTGCAGAAGATGCTGCTTTGCAATAAGGACCCTGCAAGAAAAATTTCACACACTGAAAAATACACACTGAAAACTGAAGCATGGAAGCACTGAATGAAATGGAACTTGAAGGAACAAAAAAAAATTTTCACTTTAATTTTTGAACTGAAATAGTTTTGCAAGCCTGAAAACTCAAACATTAATTGTTTACCAAAAGAAAAATAAAGGGCCATAGGAGTGTTGGTGCAATAGGTACTTCCTGATCTACATCTAAATCCTACAGATATTTATAGTGAGGATAAACTTTCAGAACACAATTCCTGCTAACGTGAGATTATGGCCAGTAGAACTATTCATTACTTCACAAAAGTCTTTGGAGACCTATGGGCTAACTCAATACTGAAGGCATGTGGACTGGACACGTATGTTACTGATGATCTTGCAAAGCTGTAATCTTAATAAAATTTTCACTATAGAATTTGCAAAACACTAGTTTTTCTACAAAAGCACAAGATAGCAGGCCATTTAATATCAAAATGGCATGCCAGATCATTCAGAATGGAACAATCTATATTAATAAACCAGAAATATATTGCTGTTAAAAAAGTCATCCCATTCTCTCTAATCATCATTTTCTCCTTAATAGCCAAAGAAGCGCTACATGCAAAGCCTTTGAGTTAATATTTTATGACAAAGCTAATTTAGAATGAAAAGTGTTAAAATACTGAAGCTAAAAGTTTGTGTAACCTGTATTATGTAAAGAAAATGACATTTATATCAAAGAATGGTTAGGAATGGTTTAAAAGCAGAAAATCTTCCCTGATCCTGAAGGAGCTGTGTTGAAGCTTATGTATATGTATGTGTGTGTGTGTGTGTGTGTGTGTGTGTGTATATATATATATATATATATAAAAATAAAAAAACAATAGGGATCTTCTAGCATAAAAACAAAAACATGCATTTGATCTCCCAGGAACGGTGATAAAACCTTCCTTCCAGAAATCACTGATACTGGCTCCTATTTCAGTTGGGTTAGAATGGCTCCTACATAGTGGCAAGGGGCATGATTCCTTCTGTACTACATTCACCATTTCTACAGCATTTGCGGCATTCCTGCAAGCAGGATAGTAACGAACTGCAACGAGAACTTGAGACAATCCTGAAGGATGTTTGTCAACATTCTCTTCTTCTCAAGTGCATTTTTATACTGTCAGATAAATCCCTTTTCTTCCCAAAGAACATACTAGCGCTGCTATTTTTACATATAGCTTGTTGTTCCGCAAGAAGGCACTGGGAAGAAACAAAACAGATAGCAAAAAGAATGCAAATACAACTGGTTGAAGAAATAATTGGTTTTCTCCTTGAAAGGAATTCTGCAAAATCAAAAATGCTGTAAGTTTCTCTTCAGATGTTACCAATGCTCAAGTGACCATTTCTGAAGAAGTGCTCTTATGAATATTTATGCTCTAGTTACTGTTCATATTTCTTCTTTCATAATAGAAAATAAGGTGGTTTCACTTTCAGTTTCTCACTCATGAGCATACTTAGTTGCTCACACTGGAAAAGACCTTCTTCAAATAAGTTTTAATTCAAACAACTTAAAAAAACCCCACATTTTTAAATCAGAAGTTGTACTTTTTAGCAATTGAGATGAAATGCAAAGAAGTCTTTATGCAAACATTTACTTTTTTTTAAATTTAGATGACCAATTAAAGGCTTCACAGAGAATCTGTATAGTAGAACTTAGTAGAATACACCAGAGTGTTTTACAAGACTATCACACGCAGGTAGCACAATAACAATGCATCCTTTGACTACTAAAAATGAAATTAGTCAGGAAAAACCCATTACCTACAACAGTGGAAAAAAGTTTTATTCGACATCTGAAAGGAAAAAAGTTTGACAGTTTTAGAATTTATCAACCTTTTAACAATAGGCTCAGGAAGGAACCATAGCAAACTAACTGAAATTAGCACTTAATATTTTATTCACACTATTAGGCTGAATTCAAGGTTCAGCTGCTCATGGCCTTGAGCAACCTACTCTAGCTGAGCCTGCTCTGAGCAGGGGGCTGGACTAGACAACCTCTAGAGATCCCTTCCAAACTCAACTACTCTACGACTCTACTCTATGAATCAGAAATTCCACTGTTCTTTAACTTGGAGACAGCACGTCCACTAGCAGTTCTCTCCTCCTGCTGATATATTCGGCATATGAAACATATGAGTTAAATCTTAAATCTTACATTCTCCAGCAACTTATGCTATGTAGCCCAGAGAGCATGTATTTCAACAGAGACTTAATACAGGTGGCTAGAAAAACCTGTGTACTTTGTGGATACTGATATGATACTCATGTTAGATCACTAAGACAGCATAGAATTCAAGCTGGGAAGTATCCTATTCTTACGGAGGGACACACCTGGCTACCAAAATAAACATTTACATGGAAAAATCCCGCACCTCTTTACTCTGAAAGCCAGACATATGTACGCTTGCAGAGTGCCTGAAGGGACCTCCCGATCTACCAGACAGCCTCTCAAAATAAAGGAGATTCTTGACCCTATAAATAGGAATCTATTTCAGGAAAGAAGAGAAAGAGCCACACTTGCCCAAGAACACTGGTTCTCAGGAGCTGAAGACACTGCCCTATTGCAAAATCCATTACTAGTCCTCCCTTTTAATCTACAAGTCTAAAAGACTCATATGTTCACAGCTGCTTCCTCTCAACCTTTTTTAGGATGATTTCTGGGTTCAAAGGAAGCACCTGCAGAAATATTTTAGCATAAGATGATACTCCATTAAGCTAAATAGAGAAGTGGAGTTGTAAGCCTCAGTTTTGATCTATTGATTATTCCTTAGGCACGTAAGTAAACAGATCTTTGCCAACTAAGAAAGACACACACCTAAGAGCCCTTCTGTCAGTACTTGGACAAACTCAAAGAGCAAGCCTATTGCCTACTACGCTTAAATTCTTTATACAGGAATTTACATCTCCATCAGGAAATTTCTAAAGATCTGCAAGCCAAGAGATTTCAAATACACTTTCTATGTTACTATATTATTACTAGAACCTCAGTAATTTCTATTTAAACCTTCATTAGCTTCTTTGATAATTATTCAACTTAAAAGCAAGAAAACCCAAAGCTTATCTGCAGCAGTCCCAGAAGGAACAAAGCTTAACAACACACAAAGGCCTTTCATGGGCTAAAAGCAGAGGAACCACCAATGCCTGCCTGCTCATAGTCCTTCAACTTTAACAGGATTCAGCATGAGTAAAATGGTCTGCTCTAGTGCTGTCTTATTATTGGCAGGACCTAAAACAGTAGATGCAGAAGAGTAGGCCTGCTTATAGATCCCCCCAATCTACTGAGGATGAGAGACTGAGGCTCTCATTCTGGCTACTTTGTGAAGATGTGCAAAATATCCAACAGTCTTTATTGCCATCTCATGGCCATCCCACTCATCACACAAGTAACAACAGAATAATATACCAGTTCCTTTAGTGAAATAGTTTTTCTCAGGGGGAAAGAGGTAGTGGGGGAACAGATGAAACTGAAACAGAAAACAGAACAACCAGAAAAATGTTTGCATGAATGTATAAATATTCAGAGTATTGCAATTAACGCTCAATGTTTTACTATGTCATCTGGAAATCAAAGGGATTAGAAAGCAAAAAACAAGTTATTTTCAGGAGAAAAGAAATTTTTTTTTTAAATCCAAGTGTAATATGGTTTTCAAGACACATTACCCACTCTAGAAAAATATCAGTGAAAAAACTTTCCATTTTTCTTTTATCGGTAAGCTAGTAGTAAGAATCAAGACTACCAGGTAGCAGAACAGTGTAGAGCACCATAAAAAGTTGATTTCTCTCAGTCAGCATTCTTTGTAGCATATCATCTTGAAGAGAACATACAGAAGAAGGAGATGTTTCCACAAACTAGCTAAGGAAACTATCCATCTACCAGAGCCTGAAAGGTTTGAAAAGCCAGACACCTATTAAGCAGGACTAATACAAAAGGCTTTGAAAGAGAAAGGACACTGCAGGAAATGCCTTCAGGTAACTAAGCTCATTTCTGCTATCATCAAGTGATGGAACTTTCTAAGACTTTTACCACAATACTTTTGGAACTACAAAATGTTATTCTTTGTTTTCTATTGCACTTCATACGTTCTGAAGCTAACAGGAAAGATAGTGCTTTCTATCTCTGTCATTTTCCAGTCTCATGAATGCATCACATGGGGCAAGAGCAAAGCGGTTCCAATACACTCCATCTCCACCAGGCTACTGGCAAGTGAAAAGCTCATAACAGATGCAGGGAAGAAAGCGTCCTAAGTCTTCTTCCTCCATCTGCATTTTTAGATTTTGCCTCTAATATAAATCATAATAATCTCTCCAGTATTGCTAATGACTTCTCTTAACATAAAAGTGTGAAACCAATCCACTTATGACAATATCACCACCTGGGGCGGTGCAAGTAGCAGCCATGAAACTGGGGAGGGTTTATTCATTTGCTCTTTGCTAAAGATAGGAGCAGTTGCAGCAGATAYATAGACACTTCTGGGAGATCCATGGAGACAACCCAAAATAAGCCAAGGCAAGGTCATACCAACTCTAAAGGGCTTGAAGTCTCTCTTTAAATGAATGTCTAAATTTTACAAAAGGTGTCAATAAAGGTCCTCAACTGATAAGCAACAAAGTAAGGCTCAACGAGCTTATAAAGGAACTTTTCTAAGAGTTGAGTTCAGGTATAATAATGAACTGCTAAGAAAACARCTATGTATGTTAGCAGGGCTCTGACTTCTGTTATTCAGTTAATAAACCCATTCAGTGTCATAACAGAAATGCAAGATAGAGTTTGAGCTAATATTTATTTCATACCATCTGTCAGTAGAATCTAAGTAGAGTCTAATGAGGTAGTTAAAAATACAAGCTGATCTGGAGAATAAATGACCAATCAACATTTATACTACTCCATCTGCAATAGAATATGCAAAACAAAAAATGCCAAACATTCATGCCCAGCCCACCTCTTCATAAAATAAGATCCAAAAAATGTCAAGAGTAAGTTGTTCTGAATATGTGTATTCATAGTGCGGTAGCAGGTAAATCATTACATACTTTGCGATCAACAGTTCTTTCCAATTTTGAAGAGGACCAACTATACTAGTCTTCCAGACAATTTCATCAGTGTAAGATCTTCTAAACATGACAAACCAGTTCAACAAATACATTTTCTTTTTATATATCTGTACRCTAAATATTGAGGAAGATATTCTAGCTTAGCCATTTGTAGGTGCTAGTGTTTCAGCTAAAAGGGTATCCAGGACTTTTCAATCTAGTTAAATTCATGCTGCAAAAGGTTTTGGTTTTGTAGCAATTTAAACAGACAAAGAACGGTGCAAAGAAACCACCACTTGAGCCTATGATTGATAATCTCTACTTAATAAACATGGGCATTCATTTTTCAGTTTATGCTTTTAATCCTAATGTAAATGGTATGGCATTAACTCCCCCCCCCAATAACACCAAAGATATCTTGACTTTTCACACAAGCACTTAATCATCCTGCTTATTATCAGTCTTTTTTCTCAAATAGGTTATCTATTGTGCAAGGCTGTTGTAAGAAACTGTAAATGAACTTAGTTTGTTGCACCAAGCTTGCTTTCTTACACAACATCTGTCGTAAGTTTTGTTGTCTATAACATTCAGAGTTCACAAATAATTTTGAGTAATTCTTTGTGTGGGAGAGCAACTCACAAAGGGATGGCAATGGGAAGGGAGAAATCCTTGCATCTTTCAGATTCAGCTGTCATCTTTGTGAAAGAACCAAAAACTCTGGCGAACTATCTGCATGCTGGCCAGACTCAGCGATTACTAGAGAAAAGCCACGAAATCAAAGAAGGGACTCACATACTGAACAGCAAAAGACTGACACAAGCACAAGAAGACTGCCACTGCCCACTGGATGCCAAGAACAACATTTCCACTTCTTGTTTTTTTAGCTCACAAGACATAGGAAAGTGTAAGCACTAAATAAAAATACGACACAGGCAATAAATGGGTTTACCACTACCTTCCYCACAAAGTATTCTGCCATAGCTCAAACACTGCAATTTTATCTGAGCAGACAGTTCCTCAAGCTTGAACAGAGACCTACTGAACTCATACAGGGTGAGATTAAGGTCCCCAGCTCACCAAGTCACAAGGTTAGCTGAGAATCTGAGTTTTCATCTAAAGAATGAAGAAAAGCAAGTGACACCCAACATCTGCACAGATCTGAAATAGTAAGAACAGGTGTAATATTCTGATGTCTTACAGCTTCACAGCACCCATGGTACTTCCTGGGCTCACCATGTCCCTCAGCCAAGTAACTAAGATGTAAACACAACCAGGTTGCCACCAACTTCCTTACTGAAAAATACCAAAACCCTTGCTGCTTCAGATCTAGAGCAGAAGTGCCTCCCCTCCAAATCATGACATGTCAATAATAATAAATTATTTTAATAAAAGTTAATGATTTTTTTATAGACACGATGATCTTGCCCTTTCCTAGCGTTCCAAGATTAAACTGCTTTTTCCCAGAACGTAAGCATATTTGGGGTATGTTTCACATCTGTCTGATAGCTTTTTGTTCCTATAAGCATTACAACTTACTTACTTTTCTGTATTAAAGTGCTATCTTATCTCATAAGCTATCTTGCAACTAAGAGATATAAAATTCAGAAGCCATACTAAGAATTTCTTTCACATGGCTCACAAAGGAAAGGCATAGAACATATCACAGAGTCTAAGCAATATCCAGAACACATCTGGTTGATAATACTGATATTAAACACTCATTTATTGGGAGTTTCAATTAAAAAAAAAATCCTTTCACTTATCAGCTATCCAATCATTTAAAAAAAAAGACTAGCTATTAATGATGGCACGTAGGTAGTCAGGCTGGAACTGGAAGGATGAACTATGCAACTGAGACYGGCATTCATTCATTTCTTGCCCTTCCTTTGTTGCTTAGTGTCACCTGCGCTGTGCGAGCTACCGTGCTCCACCTCAGAGGCGGCTGCGTTTTGGTGACAGACCACGCAGCTGAAGGTATTATTCTGCAAAACAACTGGAGAGCCTTCAGCGTTTAACGGAAGGCGTTAGAAACGAGCCACGCACCCGCCCTGCGTTTCTTTCGGCGAGACCAGGCTACCCTAGCGCGGCGGCACGGCACGGCGCAACCCCACGGAGCAACTTCTGAGGCCGCCCGGGCTGCCAAAATTCCCGAGAGCGAGGCAGGGCGGCGGGCTGCGGCGCCGCTCCCCGCGCCGCCGTGCACAACGCCATGCCGCACTCCGCCACTCGCGCCCCAGCCACCCGTNCTCCCCGCGCCGCCGTGCACAACGCCATGCCGCACCCGCCTTCCCGCCCCGCAGCCGCGGCTCCCGCCGGCCCCCCGCGCCCCACAACAGCAAAACGGCCGGCGGCGAGCGGCGGGGCAGCGGCGGCGAGGGCTCGGCGGGCGGGAAAGGCGCAGCCGCTAGACGGTGACAGCGGCGGCCATGGCTCCCGCCGTGGCACTGACAGGCTGACAGCGGAGAGCCGCTGCCCGCCGCTGACATGCCCGGCGGCGCGGCGGGGGGCGCGGCAGCCCCGCCGCCCAGAGCGGACGGTGCTCCGGGGGAAGGAGGGTGCCGGGCAGCGGCGGAGAGCGGAGCCCGCGCTGCGTTACACCCCCCGCGAGGGGCGCAGGCTGGGGGCTGCCCCCCGCCCCGCCGCTGCCCGCCCGCCCGCCAGAAGAAAGGGGGGCGGCACCCCTCGGGCGCGGCCGCTGCCGCGGCGGCGGCTGCCAGCGAGGGGCTCGCACGCACAGCCGCGGCGGGAGGACGGGGGTGGGGAGGCGCTCCCCGGTCCTTACCTTCTCCCGGGGACAAGCGGCGGGACGCGTCCTCCTCCTCCCCGCTCCCCCCCCGCGTGACGGCCCTGTAGCGGGGGTCCGACACGGCCCCGGCTTCAGCCCGCCGCCGCCAGCGGTGCCTGGAGGCTCAGCCCCTGCTCCGATCGCCGCGCTCGCCGCTGTGGTTGTCGGGTTTGGAAACACCCCTCCCCCCGCTCCCTCCCTCTCACCCTGCGCTGCCGTTGCCGCTCCCCTCCCCCCTTCCGCCGCTTCCCCCCCCCTCCCTTTACACAACGTCGGTTTTAGAGTAGCGCTCCGCCGAGCTCCCATTGGCCGCGCCCGACCCACGTGGCCCTCGCACAGGGCACGAGACGCGGGCGGGCACACGCTACAGCGAACGTTACACGGCTCGGGCGGTGGTTGGGGAGGGAGAGGCGAGGGGTCAACGTCATTGTACCTCCTCCCCCGAGGGAGACGGACACGCGCGCACTGTCTCTCGGGTTCGTTTCTGTCGTGCAGGTAGAGCGGCTCGATCTCGCGCGCACGCACACGGCAGGGAATAACGGGCTCGCAGAGCGCCGGGAGCCCGGGCAGGGGGGTGTGAGGGAAGAAGGTGGTGACGGGAAGGAGCGAGCAGTGCGCACGCGTCGCGGCGTCTGTTCTGTTCTTGGCTGTTGCGGCTGGAACATTCTGGAAATGGCAGCGTCTGCGGTGGCCCGGCTGCGGCGCCTCCGACATCGAGGCAGGGAAGGGACGAGGGGACGAGAGCTTTCAAGTCCTCTCACGGCGGGAACCGACCTGGAACCACCGACGCAGCCCCCCCCCCCTCCTATCCCACCCGTCGCAGCCGCTCCCTCCCTGGGGAGGGGTTTTCCGGCGGCGATGGCGCAGTGAGTTTTAACAACCGGCGCAGTGCGCATGCGCGGTGGGCACAGCCCAGCGGCTCTATCGCATCCCAATGAGGGGGGCGCGGCGGGGTACGGACCCTAGTGGTCAAGAAGGAGCAGCTGCCCCCGTCGGCTAGGGGCCGCCTTATTATCGAGCCTGCACACGCGCCCTGCGTACCGGGAAGCTGTAGTTAAAGGGCGCGCACCTGTTGGGAGGAGGCCCTGAACGCAGGTGCGTGTGATGCGGTGCCGGAGAGCCCGGGGGGGCAGTTGGCCTTTCGGCTACCCGCCCAGGGGACGAGCCATCGGCTGCTGCGGCACGGCCAGTGCTTTCTCCTGCGCCTCGCCTTGCCTGCAGGCACATTGCTTCCCCCATCTCACTTCGCTGGGCATGGAGCAAGTGCAGGTGAAGAGCTGCAGGATCAGCTGTAAGGGCCATGCTGCCCCCAACCTCAGAAGACAGACGCATCATGCAAGCTGAAGCTTGGGCCTGATTCCATTTAAAAACCAAAACAATTCTTGCTTGCATTTTTCCCTTTCACAGGGGAGATAGGTCAGATGTCGTATACATGCATCAGGAGTTACAGAAGTAGACTGATRCTAGTCCTAGTTGTAGTGTTAAAAACTGGTCATTTGTCTGTGCCTTTTATTCTGAAACAGTTTTTGCATCTGCTTATTAGAATAGCATTATGTGTTAAGACTAAGAAATTATGTGCTTTGGTATTCATGAAATATGTTTTCAAATAATAGCCTTCAGGTTGCCTCTGTAAGCAGCAGAAGGTAGTTGGGCTGCCATATTTGCTATTTTGAGAAGAGGGCAGCAAAATAAATAAAGCTCTTCCATTTGTTCTAGCCTGTTTCCAGATTACTTTCAAGTGGTAAGGTGTAGAAAGCAGGAGTTCCTTAATTATGCCAGTCAGAAATGTAAATTTTCACAATAAAAATATAACATTTTCAAAATGAAAATAATTCTGAAGTTTGAATGGAAAGAGATATTCTGGCAATTCTTTATTGGCTAGATATCTTAAAATATGCCTTGAATAATTCAGTTTGGCAAGAGAAAGTAATATCTATTTCTATTTATAGAAGAAAAACACCATAGTACATTCTCCTTTTTAAACAGGCAGACTGTTTATCATGCCCACTATCTTCAGTGATCATAGATATGGTAATGAATAAGTAAGCAAATAAGTGGATTCTAATCTCATTCTTACTTATTCAGTATACCTGAGATAATACTTTGTTTAAGGTGAGCTATCTTGTATAGACTTCCTCAATACTCTTATCTCCAYCCATTGTGGTCCAGCATGGATAGACATGGTTGGCATCACAAGTTTCAAAATACCCTTTGTTTAGCCAAACTAGTTTGATTTGCTTTCAAAATTTTATTGTACAAATCATGGTATGGATCAGTTGCAGTAGGTAAAGCAACTGCCCTCATTTTTATTTGATTTGCAGGTATGCAGGCACCTGTGACCACATAACAAAGGGAATTGCATACACTTCCTCTTCTTTAATGTCTGGTTGATTGCAGTGGTCATCACTTGAAGTAGCTAGCAGATTGAAGAGTAGGCAGAGACTATAACTGACACCGTAAGTGGAGTAACAAGCATTTCCCAAGGCATCTTCTCACAGTATTACAGGGTAGATGGTGATTATTCACCTTCTAAAAATTACAGGCTACTGGTGTTGTGCAGTGGTGTAATACTGCATTCTGATCCTTGTACATCAGCAGTAGCAGCATAGAGTTCCACAATTTCAATATGTTAATGGTATCCAAAACCATTACTAACAGGGAAAGAATCTTATCAACATGAGCACTTCTGCAGCAGATGTTAAGATTTGATGATAGTATCTATCAGTCACTAAAAAAATAGTTCTGTAAGCCTAAGAACTAGTGTTTAAGCAATGACACTCATTGCCACCACTAGATTAGTTTCTCCCTGTCTCCTGAAGCCCCTCCTTTTTACACAGTACAGCTGCAAAATTTCTTTGTAGCCCTACTGCATTCACTTCCATAGTGCTTCCCCTGACTTGCCCTCACCAGTGAAATATCTTGAGAGAAATAATTCACAGTTGATAATGCAAGATAAACGTGCACAGCATCTAGTTGACCTGCATCATTGCTCAATTCAAACTAGTAATTGAGTGACTGAGTGAAAAATCAAACTGCAGTATGAAAAGTTTGAAAATAGGAACTTTATTCTAAGAACTTGCAAAATGAACACACTGATGGATGTATACAAGACAGGCCTGTGGTAGATAGTGGCAGGTCAGCCAGTGAACCAGTTAACATTTTGGACAGATATAAGTAGCAAGAAACAATGAAAATCTGTCTGTCTGGAACTGTGTTCTGTCATTAATTTTCTAGCAGTGCATGGAGTTCATGGAAGTCTTTTTTTCCATTATCCAACATCAAATACATCACTGATTATCCCATCTTTACCAAGGGAAAAAAACAACAACCCATTCTCCCAGTCCAGTGGATTCTTCTAGTGTGTCTTCTGCTTCCATGCTCTGACATTTCTGTTCCTTTCCCAAGACTTCTGCTCTCGGTAGCCTTACCCCCCGCCCCCAGTTAAAGGTCTCTCTTTTACTGTGCTGGTAAGAATTAGGGAGAAACAATACAGTATGGGGTTTTCTTTCCTCATGCAAGGAGAGGGGTAGGCAAGACAACACAAAAACATGGAAYGATTGTTACTGCTGCTTTTACCAGTCTAAGGAATCAATTAACTTCTGCTGCAGTTAACTTCTTTTCCATTTAACACACCACCCGATACTTATATAGTCCAAGATACTAACCAGTAGCTTTGATCTGCAGAATTAGAAGCATTTAAGTACTTGACAGGTTAGTTTCAGTTGCCCAAAAATGCTATCAGAAACCATCTGCTATTAATGGTTAAAAATAGCAGAAATGATGTCCTTTCAACAGTTCTGTTATCTAAGAGTCTTCAATAATACTAGTAAAAGCACACAGTATTATCTGGAGCTATTCAAGAATCCTGGAGGAATTAACACACTCAAATCCTCCTCTTCTATTCCAGAACTCTTTCAGAATGATCAGCTTGTTAATCCTCACCACAGTCCAACATAAAGTGAATTTCACATCCATAGTTTATCACAAAGTATGCTCCAAGACTGGACTGAATATAAAATTGAAGTTCAAATTATTGAACATGTAGCAAATTACATATAAAAAGAATATTACAGAAGCCTGAATGTTTTTAGTTGGAACATCTGAAATTTGAAACCTTAAGATTTCAACAAAACCTGAAACAATCTCAAGTGTCTGAATTTATCTTTAATCATTTATCTTAACACAATGATTACCAGTTTTTGGGGGKTTTTTTGATACAGAAACCATGGCAAGTCTTTAAAATCCCTTGTGGGCCACAAAGACTCATAATTGAGTTGGATATGGTGAGAGAGAAAACCAGTAGTTCCTTGCTTATTTTCTCTCCAAGTATTTTACAGTCCTACAGCTGCCTTACATATCTGATACATCACTAGTTAAATAGAATATTGTATCAGGCAATAAGGAACATAAATAAATTGCCATTTTCCAATCAAGTCATTTGCAGAGTTATCCTGTTAYGTATTACATCAAAATAATGGTAAAATGCAATTTGTGTGCAGAACACCATTAATATGACATGTCCAACAAACAGAAGACTACAAAAGATTTTCATATAAAGATGCCGATGAATGGGAGGAGAAGTGGGACAAGAGAGCAAATTGTCCAGTCCAGCTTTAAGAATGGGAGGCATTCTAGAGCTTTGTTTCAAACTCTGTAGTGAGCAAACTAAGCAGTTCTAAAACTGTCTCTCCCTTAAATACAATTGTGCAATCAGTTTCAGTTATATACAAAAACATGAATAGTAGTTGTAGCACTTTATAGTTCCATAATGCATAAAAAAATTCCTCATTTATATTCAAAGTATACATTAAAAACTTGCCTACTCTGATGCTAGGTTTGGAATAAGGAAATCCTTTTCTATATGAACTGGAATACAGCTTTGTTATTACAGTACAGCAAACAGTTTAGTTATAGGCTGGTATGTTAAATTCTACCTTTCTTTGCATCAAAACATGATGCTGGCTATCTCTTTATTTTATACTAGGGAAAACAGTGTCAGTTCACATAGTGCCTCTGGAAGTACTGCAGGAATGCCTGGCCTGCTACAGGAGTGTAGCCATTAAGAACATTAGAATAACCTTTCAGAAGGGTATTCAGCAACTTTAAATTACAGATAATCTTTTGATTCAGGTATTAGTTTCTTATATGCACAGTATATCATTTATGTACAAGATTTTTAATGCTTATTAGGTGGCTGCTTCACCCATGTCTTGCATTTGTATTTATAAAATTCACTTTCCCAGTTGTTTGCAATTCACTGATTTCCTTTTATAAATTTAGTATTGTACAAGCAAGTTTATATATAAAATAGGTATATATCTATTTTGCTCTCAAAATACCAACAGCAACACTACTTGTGTAACAATATGGCAAGAAATTTCACACAGCCTGTTGAAAGAAAGGTGGGACTTGAAAGGACAATATGAGATAAACATTATGTGGAGAAATTAATAGAAAATTTGACTCAAGAGGGAGAACAGTTTTGGAAAGCTATTGTTAATCAGAGTACCAAAACTAAAGAGGATAAAGAATACAGTAAAAATACTACAAATCAACTCCATTGATCACATTAGTTGTAAGAAGAGTGTACTTTCATGGCAGACAGAATTCCCAGGATTTTTATATGGTTTCAATTGATTAAAATGTTCACATTCCTTAACATTTAAATTACTTTGGAATGCACATTAAAAATATGATTCATTTGCSTGATTTTACAAGCACATATATATTCAGTATTAATATGCAATCAGTTGTTTTTGTTATCTTGAACTTTTTTTTTTGGTATCAGGAAAAGAAATACCTTCATTTCCTACTTCTAGATTAGTTCTTAAAAGTAGCTGATACACAGCAGTAAGGTCAAAAAAGGACCTGTGGATCAAAAAACTACCTTCATATACTACACTTACAGTGTGTTAAACTATTCCATTGTATTGCATTTTACTCCAACTGCACGCTTTGTCTGTGTTTAATAAATTTGTACAAAAGTGACTTACTCGTTGTTCATTCTTTTAGTAGATTATTACTGTTCCTTTATTTTTTTGAAACATGGTAAAAAGATTGTTAAGTTTTTGAAGGCCACTGAATGGTAGTAGAAAGAATTAGACTTAAGTAAGAATCATCTCTTACTGAACCTACCAGATTTTTACAGAAGACATCTTGGAGCACCTTTCCTGTTACATATTTTTTATTGAAATTAAAAGTACCATGCAATGAAATTTTGTTAGAGAATCCATTTTCAGTTTGTTTGCTTATGCATTTGCCAAACCTTGTTTAATCAGTTTTGCTCCTTCTTCAAAGAACCTTTACTTAGTAAAAGTTGAGAGAATTGTCACTGGAGTTAACATCTTTTGACTTATTGATGTTCATAAATGGACTCTTTGAGTGAGTCACTTTACAGTCTACAGAACCACTTTTTTATGATCTGGAACTAATTATGATTATCCTCTACAGTAGTTAAGACCATGATGAGTTAGAGACATTCCAATTCCTGTTACTTGCTTCAGTTTTTTTAAAGTAGTAAACATAAATCATTTCACTGAGATTAAAGTTACTTTATTATTTTCAGAGTTTATCATATATTAAAATCCTCAGAGGTCAGCTCGAACTCCAAACCCTGGTCCCTTGGGTGGTTCAGTCAGAGAAGTCAGGCCACCAGCTGGCTCACAAGAAAAACGTCCACTCCTGAAAAATGACAGCAGTGTTATTTATTGCTGGTATTAACCTCAAATATTGTTTAATCACTGGATAGATGGTTAAAAATCTGACTTGAAGCCAAGGCCACTGTTTTCCATTGTTCTTCCTATTCATCCTTCAGAAACATGGAATACTACTGTAAGTCAAAAGGCTTTCAAATTCAAATACAGTGCCAAACATGCAACTTGATAACTGAAATGTATAATAATGCCATCATTTAGGTTATTTTTATAGGTAGGTCAAGCAAAAGTGACTTTGATCCCAGCAATACCAAAGGCTATCCAGTTTTACCAATCATCCTTAAGATGCATCCCTGTACTTAGAAGCCATAACTTTTAAGATTATCTTCTTCCTATTTAAAAAAAAAAAAATCATAGAAACAATGGGAATAAATCACATATCCAAGTGAAATGGTACTAATTAATTGCTAAATTCACATATACATCTGTATATTTGGGCTGACAAAGAACAAAGGGAAATAATACATAGAAAAATTCAGGCATAAACCTTCCACAAACTCTAGATCTTTCTGGTTATTGTCAAAAATCCCCCAAATCAGCAGGAGTTTGTTGGTTTAAGTGATCTGGGCAAAAACTCTTGATGTCATTCACCTGTTAATTAAGTACTGAGCCAGATCAGAATTCCCATTTCCTCATTTCCCCCTGTAGTCAGTCCCTAGGAACATAGAAATAATCTTCTTGCAGTTCTTTCTAGTTCTTGCTTGGCTTGGAAGATACAGAAGGGCACTGAACACACATCAAGCTGTTCAATAAATTAATGAATGCTTTTTAGCTCTAAGCAGTTAACTAAAATTCCTGTAACAGGAATTTAGTTTCTTTTCCCCAAAGGATCAGCCTGCAAGTAGTTGGCCATTATTATACAAATACAGCATACCTTGGACCAGGTTTGGGAACTCTGCCAGCCTTTAGTTCATCAATTATGTCTTCAATAGCTTTGGGTGTCAAATCTTCCTGTAAAAAAAAGATCATTGACTATTAAAGCAAAAATTAGTCAGTAACTGTGCTAAATGCAGCATCCACAAATCATCAGATTAGCAGCCCCCTTGGCTGTGATCCTAGCATAGGTAAGTTTGATCCTACCATTAATACGTGCATACTGATTTAAAGAATTACGAAAAACTGAAAAGCCTAATGTCATATTCTAATGGTAAAATTTATATGTTGTACACAGTTGCAGAAATAATGTTAAAATTAACAATATTCAAGCTGGTCATGTAATAACATGGGTTTGTTTTCAGCTTCCCATTGTATTAGCAAACTGGATTTCTGCCTACCCAATACATGCATGCTGTTGCACACGCTGCATGACTTCAGCTGTGCCAAAAAATTGTGGGCACAGTGCAAGAGAACAGTTCTAAAAAGAAAAAAAATTACCAGATGTTGTGATAGCAAAATAAAGTATTTATATATATATATATTTATATATATATATACACACACACACACACGTTACTTAAAGGCTGAATTCTTTCAACAGATAAATGAATTCCCTTGGTCTGATGACATCCCAGTTAGTCATAATTCAGAAACTTAAAAGTTTGCAGATGGTGTCAAACCAGACCTTTATTTCCAAATAAAACTGTTCTAGAGTGCTTTTAAAAGCTTATCAAATACGAGTTTAAAAATATTTTCAAAATTAGTTTAAATAAAATCCATGATAACACAACTTCTCAGTCCAGAATTATAGAGAGGCCACTATAACAGAAACGCATCATTCATCCAAAGCTGCGTAAGTCAAGAATGTGACTGAAAGGAAAAAAWATATATATATGAATTCCATTTTAGCATATAGTCTCGCTCCCTTTTCCTCTACCATGCCAAAGCTTTTGCTTCTTAATACTATTCTTAAGCTTCACATTTCTTCCATAGGCTACACTGTTTCCCTCAGGAAACTTTTACAACTCAAACTACTTAAGACAGCATTATGCTAGCAGTGACTCAGTGACATTCCCTAACTTTGTGAAATATGGTATGTTTTAAAGTTAGTATCTGCACTAAGCTAAAAAAAATTGACTTCTCACCAATTCATGGTTATGGGTTTTCCTAATACACTATTATGCCTCTCGCTCCAAGTCAGCTCTGTACTGAAAAAAGTACAGGTTAAAAGGGAAATAATTGCATTGACTAAAATTCTAGTTTCAAAGCAGAATTTCCTTTTGATACAGTATTTCTGTGTTCTCATTTTGCTTATCCTGGCTATGTCAGGAAACTCAAGAATCTAACTAAATGCAACTGTGAAAAACACCAGTTTAAACTTTAAAAATTTCATACAGTACCAGTATGCTGTATTTACATGAAATATGAAGGGTAAAAGACAGTATTTGGTTCCCTTTGTAATTATTATTTTAGAAAAACGGCACAAGAAAAATTGTCTGCTTCAGATGCACATTTTTCATTGTTGTACAGGAACAATTTCTAGAAAAGGAAGACTAAAACAGTTGAAGGAAACATCTTTAGAAGGACAGAGACAAAATATTACCTAAAAGGTTATTAAGCAAACTAAATAGTCATAAGAGTGAAATGGAAAGTGTTCTGCATTGGAAACCAAGAGGCACAAGAAAAAGTAGTAGTGTTTTATATAAAAAGATAATGAAATGCTGTCATAATATTCTGTACCACAAATCTAGCTTAACACATTAATGATTGGGGAACACAGACCAGTAAGGTTGCAACACATATAAATCATTCTGTTGTTTATCAAAATAAATGACAACAAAGGTGAATTGGAATAAAGAGTTATGAACAAAATTCGAACTTTTTTAAAAAGGAGTTTGATACCAATATACTGTAAAGAATAATTAGATCTACTCATAAATTCTATGATAGCTTAAGGAAAAAAAAACAAAAACCAAACATCGTATCAATGAAGGCACTCCCAATGTTTATCTGTGGCCAGGAAAGATCATGTTATTAGATAAAGAAAGCACAGCTCTTGCTCCCTGCAAATACATAGCCTTTACATACAGGAGAGGAAGTATAGTCTTCATTGCAAACAGCACCAGTGAGATGCCATCCAAAAAGACTACATAAGGTTTTGGAGAAGTAGGTGGTATTCAGCCTGGATATAGGTAGTATTTAGTCTGAAAAGCCAGTACTGTCTTCAGAAAGACATCCAGAACAAGRTACTGGCTACTATTTCATTCTTTACAAATGCAGGGAAAGGAGACACTCAATGAAGTCAAAGGAAAATTCTCAATTTGTTTTTCATCACTCTTTCACCATACATCAGACCTGGAGTACACAAGAATCAAACTTCTAGGGCCAAGAACTTACTTTCTGAAAAGTAAATGATGTTACTTATCAGCCATACATGGCTGATACTTCAGAAATGCAAGAATACCAGCATGTAAGATCTTTGAATCCCTAACTAAAACTGTTTTGGTGTGCTGAATGAGGATTACAAAGAAACTTTCTTCATTGGCAGGTTATTCTAAATAGTATTTCAGGATTTCTGTGGTTCATATATTTAAACAAGTCCAAAAAAAAAAAAAAAAGTTACCAGCTTCTTACAAGAATTTTTAAACAGATAAAGATACTGTGAAGAGGATCCAAATCTTCTTAGCTATGTTCCCAAAGAGAGTTTCTGAAGAAAAAAAACTATGCAACTTCCATCCAGCCRTCATTTTAGCACTCAGTAGAACCATAAAGATAATCTCCTGCTTAAACAAATGGAATACTGAAAGCAGTGTTAAGACACTGTGCCATCAGTTACACATGTACTACCATTCAGTATCATTAGGAACGTTGTATGGTAACATGTTAAATTCATGATAAAGCATGTACTGACAATGAGCTTTGTATTTCAAGATACAAAAAACCCAATGCATTGTCCAATATTCCAATATTAAACTAGAAAAGTATAGAGCTATTCTTCTGTAGTCAGGCTCCATACAGAAAGTGTCCCAGTCAAATTTTAAAAAGAGAATATTGGAAGCATCAATCAAAACATGGAGTAGGGATTGCCCAAGTGACTTTCAGTATGAACTGGATGCTTTCAAGCATCATGTTTTTGGAGCTTTAATTATCACTTATTAATGTTAATTTTCTGTAATCTTAGCTCTAAACATCCCACTTGCAATATATTGCACTTTTGTTAATTTCACCATTCTTGCAAATGTGACTGATTCAAAGTTTTTCCTCTGGGGGAAAAAAAAAACATAATGGAAAATAACATTTTGTTCTATACCACCACATGTCTAATACTTTTTGGACTTTTTCCACAATGTTCATATAAGCTTATGCCCCAGATTTTTTTTTTTCTTTTCCATCATATGCTACCTAATGACAAAACCAGGCTGTTTGGGCTTAAAGCTTTAAAACACTGTCTGTGTTATTTCACATGTGGCCAAAAAAACCCTGAAACAAAACCCAAAGCAGAACTGTCACTGAATTTTGTTGAATATATTTAATGTTAAGGGAGCTGGGTTGGTGTTAGTATATGGAAAGGCAAAACCAGTTAATAATTAGGTTCCAAGCCGAAACTGACTTTTTAGCAGATGATACATCTCCTTAACTTGATTAAACAGGATAAGGGAAAAAGTGAAAACTACAGTAATTGGAATAAGGCTGTAATGTGGAGARTTGTTTAAAAACAAAAATATCCCCCCAAAGAGTAACATTCTTTCTCAATTTGAAAGCCACCTGCAAGACTACTCATTCTACTATATGGATATGCCAAAAAAAGTACCTCCATAAGGATCTCTATTCATGATCTCATTACAAAAAATGAGAACATTTATGATGTCTATTTTTATAGAGACCAGAAGACATCAGTACATTATGATACAGATGAAGTGTTCTAAGAGGCCAAGAAACTACAAGATGCTGCTCTAGGTTGTAAGCTGTCCCTGCAATAGGAACTTGAAGTAACTGACCAAAGCTTCAGAATCTAGAAGAATGAAAATACTTGATATATAAAATTAATAAAATATAGGTTACGCACTAAAGAAGTTTAGTCTTTTAAAACAGAATGAGATACTTACATAATAATTGTCATTTATTTGTACCATTGGGGCATTTACACAAGCACCTAAACATTCCACTTCTATCAGTGTGAAGAGTTTATCAGGTGTTGTTTCCCCAACTTTTATACCTAAAACAATAAAGAATATTAGGTTCATCAGTGGTTATTAAATAGGATTAACAAAGCAAGATTTTAAGTTCTCCATGATTCTTTCATTACTTACATTTTGGCCTTAAACACATTTGCACAGTTAAAATCTCTTAAATGAGTCCAAACGTGAATTCTTCAGATACATTTTGGAGACTTGATTTACAGTTTTACAAATATGATTTATTAAAAAATAATCATGAAGTGACACTTCTGAGAAACAGAACAGCTCTGCTTAGGAACATTTTTAGCAATCAATACAGTGGAAGAGATAAAGAGGGAGAATATAGCTTTCATATACTGATGTAAAATGCGTAATATTCAGTGCTGAGTACTGAATTCCCAAATTAACCAAGATCTAAGCATTAAGATTGTTGGCTACAAATTTAGAAACAACTTCCCAGATATATACGTTAAGGTTTCTTTCCTGAACAGCTCTGTACGTGTACTTAGCTTCCATGACATTTTTTTCAGTGATATAACCAATAAAGATACGGACATCCCCAGCAGACAGGTAAGCCAAATAGCATACGAGAATGTGATCTGGCTGTAATAGTATCCTTTTTGCCCTCTGAAAGTACCTTCCTTTATTATAGATGGAGCCAGTGGCAAAAATGCTCTTGCAACTTACACAAATATATTATTAAGATCACAACAGTCATGGAAACCCTACTTATAAAAATTACAATTACATTATATTCAAAAGGACATATGGGTTATACAGCAGATATACAAATATGATACAGCAAATCTTTCAAAATTAAATAGTTATCAAAATGCATTCGTAATAAAAAAATGCATGTACATGTACTTTTTAATCTGTCTCTCTGTATGTACCTCCTAAGCACTTCATCTTAGGAGTTTCCCCAGGTTTTCTGCATCATATATTCTATGAATTCCTAGCTTCAGAAATGTTTGCTGGTGTAATTCAGAGCACTAATTTCTGACTACTACAATATTTCATGATTTGTTGGCTACGCATCTTAAAACCACCTCTCTCAGTCTTAAACCTCCCCTCCCCCCTCCCCCATACTGGGGTTCCCAAACTGAGTTCTCTCAAATAAGGCAGTGGGAATAGGCCATTCCAATGATGGTCCACCAGCCGACAAACTGGTGGAGTTCTTTTTCCTTCTAGCTGAACTATTTAAAATAGACACCTTTCTGGTTACTTCAGTGAACATTATTAACAGATATTAAGCTGCTGGATTTATATTAACCTGTAGTAACTGTACCTAATAATTAAGAACTGAAATGCAAACAGTTGAATGAAGATAATATTGCTATTTTAGTAAGACTGTAACATTGCAGCCTCTTGCCTTTTGATTATTTTATTAGCATAGCCACAATACTGTTCACATGATACTATTTAAACAAAGAAATTATGAAAAATATTTACATGGGAAAGACTCACATGTGCTCAAAACCAGTACTAATATAGGATCAGACAGAAGTAGATAGTGAGAATAAGGTGATTTCTCATCATTGCTATTATTGCACCAAAACTAGTTATTTATCATGTTATAGAGGTACTACACTACAAAAGCCACTTTGCATGAAATCTTTCAGCCAATCCATGAAAGAAAGCAAGCTAAAAAGCAATTTTCCTCCGTAGTTATTAGACAGAGAATGAGAACTCATAAAAGTCTAAGTAAGGTCTATGTCTCAGTAATAACTACATAAATATTCTTAGTATAGAAAACAGTTGCTTTTGATTTCTCAAACTAACAGTTTTAACAGAAATTAAGCCATCTCTGAACAGGTACAAACCATGAAGAACCTCAGCAAAAAATGCTTTTTTCAGACAACTGAGTACATGAAAGATAAGATCACAAGCAACTTTCTGCAACTCTTATCACAGTGGTTCTTATGAAATGTCAGTATAGCTTGTGACTTCATAGAAGAGAAGTTGTTAGCTGCTGATCTTTGCCTCTTCTCCACATAACTCCTTCCCCCCACCTCCCAAAAAAAACCCCCAAAACCAACAAAACCCATGAATTATCTCTACACCTCGTAAGATGTAGGAGTCTCAACTGACTTTTCATGTGAGGAATTTATAAGTTATGTTCATATTACCTTAAGTAAATTGTTAAATTTAGTTAAGTTAAAAAAAATTCAATAATAATCTTCATATAGCATATACCTGAAAAATCTTATTTTGCATATAAAAAAAGTTCTGTGGCATTCACAATCCTCTTCTACATATGGAATGGGGCTTAATTCTCAGTCCAAGATTCATTTTCAAACATCAGTAAGAATGATTCACTTCCTGGCAAATTGCCTGTAAAACCATTAAAGGCACTCCAAAGCAATGGCCTTTTCTGTTCTACTGTACTGTTATCTTCCAATTTGGCATTTATTCTTCATTTTCAAAATCTGAAATGTTGAGTGCTTACCCCTACAATGATTTCATTCTGAATTTTAAATATTTTTGCACTGTCCCCACCATATGAAGAATTTTACTTCAATTAGGAAATAATGYGTTATTAAACCACACTTAGAAAAAGCAAATTACAAATTTGTATCATACCAAGTTTCTTCTTAATGGCTTCTAAAATACTGTCAGAGTCTCTCAGCATGCAAGGCGTGGTAGTGCAGACTTGAATATGGTATTTCCCAACAGGTTTACGATTATACATTGTATAGAAGGTTGCTACTTCATACACTCTCATGGGAGGCATTTCTAAAACTTCAGCAACCTACAACAAGGGGAAGACAGACACTATGTTGAATTCTCATAGAGCACCAGTAAAGAAATTTCATAATTTCAGTAAAGTCACCTGTCCTCTATCTGCAGTAATAGAGTAACACCAGATAAATGGGAGGGAGCGGCTATCAAAGCACAACAGTACTGAAGCACTGAGAAAAGACACCCAAGTTGTTGGATGGAGCCAATCCTGCTTGAGCACAAACTCCACTAAGCCACAGATTTGCACAGTTAGGAGCTCAAGTCAGCAGTCCTCCTCCAGCACCTAGCATCATACACACAAGCTGGTTACCCGGAGTCAGCTGGGTTCCAGCTGCCCATATTGGCTCCAGCTCATACTGCACTTGCACTCTTCTGCTGTGCGGCCACTTGTATGCATTTGCCTGCACTAACCCACTTAAGCCTTTTGGTAAAGGGAAAACACCCAAGCTGGTATTACGCTCACCTAATTCAGACACAGCAGGTCTGTCTCAGGTTCTGTGATACACCAAGGCTGGCCCTAGAAACAGCACCACTACATTTGTAGACTGGTGTCACAGCTAATAAATACAGAGAGAAGCAGGATCCATGGAGCCAGTTCTGGTATAAATATCCCTGGCCTCATTAAACTGGAACCCTGACAAACTGCTCAGGTTGAGAATTAAATGCATTTTCAAAAGCCTTATTGCTTTATGTTCCAGTACCTATAGCAGGCAAATAACAAACCATGGCAAATGTTGGTATCTCAAACTTAGGCTAAGCCAACATAAGAGGAGACTTTTCCCATTCAGTAGTAGAGATTTGAGACTTTATCCTACATTTTAGAAACAGTAACAGACAATTTTTTTTTTCTAAATGGGCACTTAACTTATTCACTAATCACTACAATGCACACAATCCTCATTTAGCACATTAAGATTGAACTTAAAGCATTTTCACTTTAAAACTGACGATACACCAGCAACACACAATATGATAGATTCATTCACGTGAACAAGAAACTAAATTTCACATTTCTAGGTATTTGATTACCATCACGTAACCTATCACTTCGGAACACTCTGCTTGCTTATTTTGACACAATTTTAATATATAATTTAGTAAGAAAATAGTCTTACAGGCACTTGCTATGGGGTGTTAAGAGACCCTCATTACACATACTGCACCAAAGCATAGTTTGCAGAAGTCACAGTCCTTAACACAGGCATAGAGATTAAGTACATTCCTGACAGTAGGGGCAATGTGTAGTGTCACTAATCTACAAGAAAGGAGAAAAAAAAACTATCATCATAGTTTTTATCTCTTCCCCAAACTTATCAGTGAACAAAACCTTTCAAAATTGTATTCCTATTTCCAGGATGATTCTGATAGGAAAAAGAGTCTATCTAAATAAGGACTGTGCAATTTTTGTTTTGTTGTGTCAGCAGTTTCTAGCAATGGACTAACATTATGTAAAGCGACAGAGCCAAGAGTTTACTGCGTCAGTTCCCCCCCCCCTTTTTTTTTTTAAGGGTAGTCTCATGGGGGATTCTTGTAATTCTGTGCCACATTTAAATTCCTGCATTAGTATGCTTTGATAAAAAAATGTTAATATCCTACTATTAATAGTTAGATTTTAAACAAAAAATGATAAAATTATACTTTAAAAGATAATTGAGTACCTTGTTCATAGCTGATATGGGCAACCATCCATGCTGTCTTTGGGCCAGATCTAGTACTGCCATCACAGCTGCAGATTTGTGTCCTCCTGGATAGTTGTTTATGATTGCTTCTATTCGCTTTTTAAAGGGAAAGAGGGGAGGGAAAAAAAAAGTTTCAATACTTATCTAAAGTCAATTTTTTGCATATTTAACATGCTTTTTTGTCTGCATACCTTCTGGTTTTCAGGTGTGAACTCAAATGGAGTATCTGGATTATTTTCAGGACTGTCTCTGTGCTTAAAAAGAGAAAATAGATGTGTAAAAATAGGGTTTTCAGGAATTTATTCAGAACAGATTTACTGTTGTAAAATATATTCCTATTAGATGGTTGAGTTTCTTGAACAAAATGGATTTGATACATTTCCAAATTAAAATTTCATAGTTTTCAAATCATAAATGACTAAATACCTCCTTGAAAGTTATTGAAAATAATGACAATTATTTCATCACTTTTAAAGATGATGACATTCTTGTGATTTCCTATTAAATTTATTGAGGAATATGATACATTCAAAACAGACATTTGTTATACTGTTAATACAGTTTGGCAATTGTGTACAAACTCATCGGGGTGGATTAACAGTTCTCTCATTAACACCTTAATAAACAAGGCACTAAACAATAGCCCTTCCCCCCCCCACAACAGACCTTAACTGTAAAAACATTTAAAAGTCATCAAGAAGCTTGCTATATAACTAAAACATCTACATGTTCTTCAAACACAATATTAACTGATTTTATCATACACTCTTGATTAGGATTTGCAACAGATTTCAACAATTTTATTTTAGAAACAATTCTGAACCAGAATGGAAGAAGCAGAATATTGAATTCACATTTCCAAAGCAAAATATTCTGCATCACATAAAATTGAAATTACTTTTGATTTTTTTTTTCAGAAAATACATTTAAAAGTTTTGAAGAATGTGACATTTTCCTTTAATGAAATCTTAGTTCTGACAAAATCCTTACCCACCAGGAAAACTTTCTGTGCAGTTTTAGCTATCTCTAAGCAGCTTGTTATGGCATCCTTGAAAATACTCTTAGCTAAGTTTGATTTCAAATTTATTCAAATTTCAAATTAAAATTAAATTAAAATTGAGAAAACTTCAAATTAAATAGAAAGTTTGGGGAAAAATGCAACCTATTCTTGAGGCTTTAAGTTA
This sequence comes from Apteryx rowi, assembly GCF_003343035.1. Lineage (NCBI taxonomy): Eukaryota > Metazoa > Chordata > Aves > Apterygiformes > Apterygidae > Apteryx > Apteryx rowi. The sequence goes on from NW_020450748.1 coordinate 453,876, forward strand.
AAAGTAGTCCAAGATCTGCTAGTAAATAAAGCTTTTTAAGAAGTGTATTTATGAGAAAAATCCACTCCACTGACTATCACTTTGATTGTTCTTTCGAGTAACCTAGGGTACTTTTGCAATTCCCACACCGCCTTCTTATTAAGCAGTAAAGGACACCTTGAACAATCTTCATATTGCAAGATCCTAAAAGACTTAATACCATGAAAGATTATCTCCAATGCACAACATTGTGTTCCAAGCACTCAGCAKTCTCTTTATGCAGATTCTTATGTTTAGAAATTTTAATGTTGAAAGACCAAATACTTAACTTCCAATTTCATCTGTTGGTCTAGTGAGAGATTCTCTTGCTTATCTTGCCTACATCCTGGAGCAGACAGTACTACCACCACCATCGATTTGAGAGCATGTACCTCTACCATCATTCCAAGCTGCATATAAAACTACAGTCAATATATGGTTATCTACCAAGGATGACTTTCCCTAATAACAAGAATTACAGAAAGATAATTGATACACTTTGAACACACTAATCTACTATTAAGTATGATTTTATTGCTTATTGTGTGGTCTAGACCATGACATAAAACACTTTTTAGGAATACAATTGCCAGTATTTTAGACTGACCCTTCCAAATAAAGGATCTAGCTCCTCATACATGATGCTGGTGAGGGTTTTCTACCAGTTTCAATTAGAGCTTTCAAAAAGAGGTTGATGGCGGGGGGGGACACACACGACTGCTTGGAAATTTTTCCCTTACAAACTTGCTCTACTTCTTAGCTGCACAGATCAGATCCATGATAAATATTTCCATAACTTAAACTTTTCCTCCTCAAATCTGCATGTTTTTTTGTTTCAGGCTGCTGTTTTGCCTTACATACACATTTGATAGTTTGCTTGTACTTGATCTCAATTTCGTTTGCAAATAAGTATGTTTGGTTTATTAAAACCTCCCTCTGTTCAGAACAGCTGTTATTGCCAGTGTATCATCTCTAAACTGATACTCCTTCTCACATGTAGGATATTTCAGGATAACAAAGACTTTTTATCTGCAGCTACAGTCTGTCACAGTCAGTTCTGTGCAGCAAGGCCCCGAGACATGTTATAAAAGGCTACACCACAAGTGAACACTAACTAAAAACTGTCACATCTGGTGTTCTCCAGCTTCCTAAGTGAGCTTCATCTAATTYTGTACTGTGGACACAAGGCAATTTGATAGTTTTCATCAAGAGCTTACAGAGTACTAGGCCTACCGAGCTGTCTGGGATATGCCAATCACCTGCTCCCTAATCTTCCATTCATCTGAAATGTACCATTTATCTGAGACTTACATGAGCCGATTTGTTCCTATATGATAAGGATGCGTTTCTGCCTTTTTTTAAAGGCTACAAATTCTGGAGAACAAGATTAAACTCACTGCTTAAGGCCACAATATTGGAAAAGATATTACATTGAAAAGAATATATTAAGACATCCTCCCATACTCAAAAAAATAAAAACAATGTCTGGACCAATTACCACAATCTGTTGAAGAAAAAGATCTCTATCCAGACACATTTTTCCGATTCCTTTCTTCTGTGCTCCCCAATTTCCTAAAGTCTCACATAATGTGTTTTAACCTCAAGGACAGCTTGACTACAGGCATACCTCATTTTATTGCACTTCRCAGATATTGCCTTTAAAAAAAAAAACACACAAAAAAAACACAAATTGCAGGTTTGTGGCAACCCTGTGTCGAGCAAGTCTATCAGTGCCATTTTTCCAACAGCATGTGCTCRCTTCATGTCTCTATGTCACATTTTGTACATTGTTTATTTAGACATAATGCTATTGCACACTTAATAGACTACAGTATAGTCTAAACATAACTTTTACATGCACTGGGAAACCAAAAAAACCGTGCGACTCACTTTATTGCAATATTCGCTTTATGGCAGTGGTCTGGAACCGAACCCGCAATATCTCCAAGGTATGCCTGTATAACACATTTGTATTGCAGGATTCAGCCCACCTACTTATAGTGAGAACCGCACTGTGAGAGCCCACCCAGATAACTGTGTCCTCATGTTGGTGATATTATCTCACGTAAGGTGCTAAAGCTGCTGGATGTTTATATCAGATTCTGTTTGCTGCAACAAACTGGGCTGCTTTATTATTCTTTTTCAGTGATCTATGATAAAATTCATCTGTCCTTCTGGACACAAAGAATTATTAAAGAGAACTGAAGAATTACAGTAGCATAACCTGAATAATTTAGCTTTCACCCACATTGCAAAGAAGCTGGTTCAATATCTAAAGCAAACCTGAACCTTGAGCTATGCCCTATGGTAAATATCAGTCTAAAAAAACATTTGTAAACCAAAATGAGAACTCTGTGGCCTGCAGGTGAAAAGATATTCAGGACAGCAAACTGGTAAGAGCCCACATCAAATCAGCACAGAAGAGAAATGCCCTATGTCTCCTCCATGGGGGAAGAAGTACCCTGTATTCACTGCTTCAGCAGAAGTAGAGATATAAATGAAGAACATTGGAAATGCTATCAAATCCAAGTATTGTGCTCACCATCTTCACAAGCAATTAAAATTATATTATAGCAAGTCTCTAACTTTTTGTACAGAACTCCTATGCAGCTCTATATCCAAAGTCCACACAAGGGCAACTGATGTGCTGAGGAAACTCAGTTCATGTTTAAGACCATGAAGTAACGAAGTAGGAGAGTTAAACTTTAGCTGTTAAAGAGGATAAGGACAGGTAAAAGTCAAAGACAGAAAAGGCACGTTTAAAGAAAAAAGGCAGCTGTTGTGAATAAAATTATCTTTGAAACTGGAAGTTTTCTAGCCATCAGAAATATAGTAAATCTGGTTGCCAAGGGCAAACAATCTACCTAGTTTTTAAGCTTGATATGCTTCCATGAAGAGTATCATACAGTTGCCTGTGATGACACCAGACAATCTCTTTCCAGAGAAAGTCTCTTCTTGTGTGTTTCTGAAAAAGAGGGAGTTGCAGTAGGTAGAAATTTTCTCATTTGTGTAAGTGCTTCTGCTAATATGTAAGAAAACAAAATGACAAAAATTTGCAAAGGGATACAAGGGCACATAAAATAATACCACCCTTAAATAGTTAGATTTTAAGGCAACCAGGTCCCTCATCAGCATGTTCCCTGCTCTTACAAAAGAAATATGCTGTATGTGTCTCCCTTCCTCATACCCAGGTTTCATATACGAAAAGCACAAGAAGCACTGGACAATGTGCTCTGTTTTGCAAATCAAAAACAAGACATTTGTGTAAACTGACATTCAAAGAGAACCACCACAATGGGAGGTTAGAGTTATTCCAGAGTAAGCCCACTATTCCTCTGCAAGCAGGTTTTAACAACCTTTGACACTTTAGAAAATAAGACAGACAGCCATATGCTAGTGATATTCTAGAAAACTAAGACTTTTTTAATATTGCTTTTCTCTGAAGAAATGTGGAAAGCAATAAAAGTCCCATCTTCTGACTGTATACAAACACCTAGTATTGATTAAAATAATACCTTCAGCTCAACTCAGCAAAAAGAGTTCCTCTTTATATTTGTTTTGTTAATTAGCATCTGAAAATTGCTCCAAAGCTTTTTAGTGGCAGTTAGGGCAAACAATTACAGGCATACATAATGGCATCCAACAATCTTCTTCCCATAGGCCTTTACTTTATAGAAGAACAAATATGTCCCCATAAAAACAGAAAAATGCAAACAATTTCCTATTCTCTTCTAGCAGAAGTTCTGTAGGAGAATAAAAATAAAAGGAGTGAATGACACTATTAAAYAAAAGAGCAGCAAATAACATGTAGCTAAAACACCCAGCTCTTCTTCTACCTCCCATTCTCCCTTTTTGTACTTCTTCCTCCAGTAAATCATTTAAACAGTAACATAAACATAGATAAATGCCTGGAGAATTTACAAAGCTATCTAGCTTCATATGCCAGACACTGACATYCATTAAGATGCCAAAAACACCTCTTCCCTGCTTTCACCAACCTCGGACTATTCTTGAGGTTTCCTAACTTGTCAACTTACACTCACATTTCCTCTATTCCTTGAATACTAACTCTCACTCCATAAATCACCAATGCCTGCTCAGGTTTCTGGAAAAGTGTAGGAAGCATGTACTGTAATCCAATGATAAGAAAAGCTGTAGAGACAGCTGCAGAAAGGAGAAAAAAAAACTGTCCCAAAATTCTGGGCACACAGCTCCAACAAAATGGTTAATTCTATAGTAAAATGCTGATTTCTACTATTTCTACTATTCCATGTTGTGGAAAATGCCAAATTACTAAGCTGTTGAACTGCAGAGTAGACAGAGCTCTGAATAAAGCAGAATGGGACAGAACCTCAAAGATGCTTCAGGTTCTCTTCAGAGGTACAAAGACAACATATCCATTTCATACATTTCACATTTAGGGGCAGGGCTGCAGTCATTATCACTGTTTATATGTATTACAATAATGCCTAATGGCCTCATTATGAATCATTACTCAGTGTGCTACATGACACACAATACAAGTGAGAACTGCACTTTTCAGATGCTAGTGAACTTGGCCAGAATGAGACCTAAGGGTAAATTTTGTGGCAAATTTTAGCAGTCAAGAAATACGGCCTGCCTAGGAAGTTACAGTTCAATTCAGCTTGTATGATTAAACAAATTTCCCAGCTTACTCTCTATTACCTGTTTCTGGGAAAAAACAGATTCATTTTTATATTGACTTTCAAAAATTAGAAGTTTAACAAGCTTCACTTATGAACTAAACTAACAAATTAAAAAAGGAAACAAGAACTGTTTTATAATGCAAGAAGTTTAAACAAAATCTTATCTGCAAACACATACACACAAATACTGCATGAAATGATACATTAAATATAAACCATTCTATTGAACTTCTTCAGGTGGATTAAAAAAAACATATACAAATCTTGTTATACATGCTCTTTTCAGTAAGGCAGAGAGCATATGGAAATTACTTACCACAAATAAGGCTCCACTGGCGTTGCACACAGCTGTTCTATGCAAGTGTCGGATTTGTCTTATCTACAAGCAAAATAAAGTAGATAGTGTTAAATCAATAGGCAATAATTTGCACAGCTGCTACAGGCTGCTTTCAGAACTACCTTCATTTCTAGTCTAATTGTAAATCATTGAGTGTCTTGTCATGACTAATGATTTAAATTAAGCGGAGAATATTAAGGGCTCTTCTGTACTATTAGGAGAGCACATCTCTTAACTCACCTTGATCATTTCAGACAATGTAGAAGTGAAATCCTTAACTTCAAACTGGTACTTCTTTGCAACACCTTAACGTAACTGCCTTGAATACAAATTCTCATCAAACATTTCGTGAAGAATTTTCCCAATTTGTTATTTTATATTGTGTATGCTTTCAAAAGTTTGCAGAAACYACCATAACTACTGAGGTCCTTCTCTTGTAAGCATTTACACACTTTGGCAGCTTTTATGTAACCGAATAATAACAGTAGGGTTAATAGCACAAATCATAAGGTTATGCGCCTGAAATACCAACAAAACACAGATCCATATGCAAGTTGTGTTCAACTAGTCTCTGCAGGACTGTCTGGATCTGTCATGCCAAAAGAGATGTGCACTGCTAGATTCTGATCAGCATCACTAAAATCATTCTATGATATTATCTTATCATGAGCTAACATTTTGTATCAAATTTCATTTTATATCAAGTTTATATTAATTTTTACATTGAATTCTAAATCAATTTTCAGAGTTCTTAGAGTAGAATAAATATATCTCAATAAAAAAATCCCTCCTTAACAGCTTAGCTTCTGTTATCTTATAAAGTCTGTGGGATTTCAAGTGGATCAGCATCAAATTAGCAAAAATAGAGGCACAGGCTCAGATCTGAAATCCAAGCCTAACTACCAGGCAACTATCATCACTGCTCTTCTATAAAAAAATAACTAATCAGCTCAATCTTTTCAGCAGCAGATCACATAGTTTCACCTGCCACACAAACACCACAAACTGCAGTCTCTCTCTGTCACATGAGCAGTCCTTCCAGAAAGTATGGGKTTTTTTTTTAATTCTGTATTATGCATATTATGCAGTATGCAACCATTTCCTCCTTGCTCTCCACTTCTAGTTCACCTCTAAGCAGTAGCCAGGGAAGCGATTCATTTCTATTAAGATCTCAGGGGCTAGAATGACCTCTGGGATGCACAAATTGTACTATGGACTGCAGACCATTCCTACTCACCACCTTTTCCAGGACACTCTTAGTCTATTTTCTTTATCAACTGACACGAAGCACACCAAGCTAACTGCAAGCCTGAAGTCAGTTTTGGGCCCAGCTTGAGTGCCCTTGATGAACCAGAAAACATGTAAAAGTCAGACAAAAGAAAATAAAGTGWAAGCAGCACACACAAGTGAATCTGAAATTCAGCAGACAGTGCTGAAATGAACACATAAATGAAGATGTGATACTCTGGTATAAATCTCACTAAGTGCATCTAACACAGTTTTGTCTCCAACGGGAACACCACTACATCATAAAATTCAGGTAACTAATGATAAGAAACAATCTCCAAAACACTTTATGGCACTGATGCCTGCTCCAGATCGCTCTCTGCAAGAATCTGTTTCACTCCAACAAATATAGAGAGCAAGAGCTCCATAATTCTGTGACACTTCTTAGGTCTGACACTATGAAAATACCCATCCTCCTGGTCTCTAAGTGAAAATGCTTATTCTCTCCCAAGATATTGCTCTACTCCCGAGAACCAAAAAACTGTAAAATACCAGGCTTGAAGAACTATGAAAAGTCCTTGTTTTTAAACTGCCTTAAATAATTTCAACTGGTGCGAAGAGTTAACTAAGAAGCGAAAAGCAAACTAAGAGAACTTCAGGGAGTTTCCAGTGGTTGGCCTTATGCACAAGGGTAAGTCMGAAATACTCCAGAAATATTATTTCCCACTGGGAAAAACCTCTCAATAACCTACAACAAACACCACGCACTCACTGCTAGAGCCCGCTGCAGAAACAGCGGCCCTACCGCTCACTAACCTTACTGCGGCAGGCAAGTCAGCTAACTGCGGCAAGCCCAGGGCCGCCGGCGGGGGAAGACACCCGGGAGCGCTGCCCTTACAACGGCCACGCCGCGGCGGGGGCTCCCGACCCGACCCGACCCGACCTGCCGCCGCCCGCCTCAGCGGTGCCCCGGCCCTCCCGCGGCCTCCTCGGGCCGAGCGGCCGCGACGCCTGCCCCAGCCGGGGGCCCCCGCCGCCCGGCAGACCGCCTTTCGCCGGCGGAGAAGGACGCCGCCGCCCCGGCAGCCTCTCCCTTACCGAGCGTGCCGCAGCAGCCCGAAGGGGAGCGCACAGGAACATGGCGGCGGCAACGGCAACCCCCCCCTCACTCTCCTTGAGGCCTGCGCTTGCCCTCGGCGCAGCAGCAAG
>NW_020450748.1:461438-508459 GCF_003343035.1 Apteryx rowi
GTGCTGAGGCGGGGTTCGGGCGGTCGCGCGCGTGGGGGCCGTTGGCGGCCGTTGGTGTCTTTCTTCCCCAAAAGGGGCGCGGGGCTTTGGTCTTCGCGGGGCAAACGCTGGCGTGGGGTTAGGGCTGCGGAGGCAGTAATGGTGGTTAGTCCCTGCACTGTCACAGCCCTGGGAGGAAAGACGGGCTCCCCAGGATGGCGTGAAGGTGGGGGTCTCCCCCACAGCCCTTTGAAGGGTGTCCCCCACCAGGGAGCTGGTGTCTGCCATAGGAAAGGTTCCTGTGATGTTCCCCATCACTGCTTGATAGCGACTGGGTTTTCCTGGCAGCTTCTTTACTGCGTTTAAAAACACAGGACTGACAAGATGTGTCCACGACCATAAAAGCCAGAATTTGTTTATCCAAGTGCCTGAAATGCTTGACTTCCTCAAGTGGCACGGATCCACTGAAAAAGTAGAGATCAGTTCCACAAAACAGCAACCTTATAGCCAACTATTTTTCAAACAGCAAATAGATCTCTTCCACGAGGAAAAAAAACCAGATAACCCTCCCTCATTAATATTAGTAAGAATTTACTCCGTTAGCTGGTATCTTTATTGTGTTCTGGAAAGAAAAGTTATTCAGGGCATCTCACCTGCCAATGTTGAAATGCTGTCCTGTCAGGTGTGAAAAGTCTGTGTCAAGTAACACATGCAAACCATAAGATGTGTATGAGAACATTCTGTGAATTTTAACCCGTTGTGACTTACTTTCTGTGACGTATAGTAGTGTGAAAAAGCAAATCCCTGTRGAAGCAAATATTTATAATAAAATATGAACAAAATTACAGAAACCAGTGAATTTTTATGGTTCTCAGTTTTCTTCCTCATCTTGCTGCCCAGCTTGGTTGATTAGGACATTTAAAGCCTGGACTACATGTATCTATGTTTTGACCTTCCTGGGTCAGAAAAATCTAGACCTTTGGATATCTTCTTGGCCCCTAATAAACATTCTAGTTTCACTTAATACATTAAAAATGTTGGCACTGAAGAAAATAATAATTGATTCTCTCTTCTTTAAATGCGACACATTGTTAGAAACTTTGGACACAATTCCATCTTTGTGAGACCCTTATTGTTCAGATCTCCAGGTGAGAAATGCAAATTTATCTTTTTCACTGTAAAATAAATCCACGTTCTGCAAGTAATAATTAAAAAAGAAGTAATTTTTACTGATGGGAACTCATCATTGCAGATTTGAAAGCACTAGCCAATGTTCTAGTATCTCCCACCATCTCTTTCTTCTTCCCGAGCAGAAATATCCCCCACACCCTCCACTTTCATGTCTACCCTGACTCTCAGTGATACAGCCTTATTAAATTCATGCCCTTATGCAGTTCTCAGTGAATATCTACCCACATATATTTCACCATTATAAAAAATGGTGGTGATCTGCTGGTTGACATTAAGAGTATCAAGTACTTTTACTAAATGTGTGATATAACAAAAATTCAGCCCTTTTACTGTGTTTTCCTCCATCCAGAATGTTTGCTATTAATTCAGTGTAGTTTTTCTGAAGTAAATAGGCAGAACTGCTTTTTTTACTGCAGGCAGACAGAACTGKTTTTTTTTGTTTTGTTTTGTTCTGTCATGCCACTTGAAGCCAGGTTAAACTTCACTAGCGTAAACTGAATTTTATAAAAAACTTTTCATGGCTACATTATGGATTTGTACTGATAAAATGACCCTTCAGGACACTGTGTCGAGATAAAGGGTCAGAGTAGACAGGACTGCAGTGCCTCACCTCTATTGTTGGACCTGGAGGGCTCCTGTGAAGAAACCTGTGTATAYTGGCAAGACAGATGGATCCATCCAYGGATGGATGGCCCACCTCAACAGATAGGTCTAGACAAAGCCAAAGACACTAAGYAATGCACGTACTGGAACAATTTGAGATACTTTATTTTACTAGTCTTTTAGGTAATTGCACATATACATACCCACAAACATATACCTATATATGTATGTTTTTGCATGTATGTATTTGGCAACTGCTATTGTTACTGTTAATGTTTTTTAAACAGAATCCTTTTCATTTACACAAATCAGCCAGAATGTGGTACTAGCTCTCTGGTTAGACTACTGCCATTTAAATTTGGCTTTACTGCAGTTAGCAGTTGTCTTCCTGCTCCTTATTCTTCATTTCCTCAATGCTGAAAGCTACTATCAGCATTTGTAATTTAAGTGCAGCTACCAGTATATTTTTGTTGATTTGCTTTTACTAATTATTTAGTCTCTTATCAATCTCATTTCTGTACTCATAGGTTACCCTGAGATTAATTCCTCAAACACTGTCTAAAGCAATGCAATTATAATGGTGCAGCAATATTCAAGCATAGATTACAGATTCTGTTGCTAGGCCAAATTTTTATATCCTGTTGAGAATGTGCCCTAGGCATACAGTCTAATAATAGCAAAAGCCATGTATGATTAGAGTCAGGGAGTGTTTATGTGCAGACAAGTTCATAAACATTTGATTATATAATATATAATATATAATTATAGTAATCTATTAATTATATAAGGGTTAGCCCAATACACATTTTTCATTTGGACTTTATAAATGCGTTAATAGGCAAGAAACAAAAGCATTTGCAAGCATTCAGATTTTAAACTCAGGTTATTTATTAGAAGATAATACTGAAAAAATAAATTGGAAACAGAGTKTGACCTTGAATGGGAGTCCAGTATCTGCAGTGATCTGCAGGCTTACCCACCGGCTTTGTGCATTCTGCCTTCTACATGCATTGAACATGCATTGAATAGGGACTGTGAATGTCGGCAAGCCATTTGAAGAAATTCTTCTGAAAGCAGGTCATCTGGAGAGAACATAAACACTGTCAAATGGTATCACAGGTTTCTTATCACATTAAAAAGCCTTCGATCAGCTCTGCTGTCAAATATTTTTTAAAAAAAGAAAGCATTAAGATCTTGCTAGAACCTCAGCATTAAATGTTAGTATGTTCATATTAGCCAGTATAGTATTCTATTTTAGGAAGTGTGAAAACACAGGAGGAAAATAAAAGAGGTCATATTCAATAATAAGGACCTAAAATCATCAGAAAACAAAAATTCTCTGTTGGAACCTTCACATTTCAAGACTGTGCGAAAAATTGATGTGTATCCCCAGGAGTGTTTCAAATGAAGAAAAAATGGTGTTATACTTGAGATTGATTACACTTTATCCATCAATAATTTATGTGTAYTACAGAGCAGAATTAGTGTAAAATATGATCTAAGATTCATTTCTGTAAGCAAACTAGAGGCAAAGCAGACAATGAGCTGCCTGCTAGTTTAATATGCTCAGCTGAGAACTGTAAATATTAGAATGGATATTTTTTAGCATCAGAGAAGGAGTTCTTCCAACAAAAGACAACTATATGGATAGTGTTGAGATTGTGCATGGAACCATTTCTATGGAACATTTTTCTTCAGAGAAACAACTGTAGAAGGATAGAAAATGGAAAGAAAAAGAAGGAACATGGAACAGAAAAAAAGATAATGCAATTGCTTACCCACAGCACTGAATAACAATTAAGAACCAAACTGGAAGTGAACTCCAGGGAATACTAGCTGTAGGGTGGAGGCTGTCTGGGATGATAATAATCCTTACTATACCAGAGAAACCTGGAAGGTATAGTAGGTGTTATAGCATCTGAAAAGACATTTCTAAAGAAGGGATGTGACACTGCCAAAGGTAACTGGCCATATCTTCTGTGCTAAAAAGGTGCATTTTTGCAATGCTATGAACTATACATAATAGTTACAGATAAAATCTTGGTTGAAACAAGGCACCCATCAATTTTTACTGCAAGTCAACACTGCACATTGCCATCTCTGTTCCTGAAAGTCTTCTACTGTAGATCTGTTGACCTGTGCACTTGAGAACTTAGACAAGAAGAAAATGTAAGGAACAAGTGACAATTTATATCTATAGCACTGCAAAGGGGATTGATAATCCCTTTCTTATAGCCAAAAGCATTAGAGGAACAGAAACACATGGAGGAAACAACACAAATTATTTCAGCAGAATAATTCTGCTACTTTCTTAAAAATATAAAACACATTTCATTATAAGCACAGTAAATCTTGGAATGCTGGGCTAGACTTACTAGAAATGTAAGAAAACAAAAAATCAAGCCTTGGCTATTACTGTTGAATTTGAGCTAGAAGGGAAATGACGGTTTCATTTGGTCTTGGTACTTTGCTGGTGGAAAGTGAAGCTCCAGTGAAGGAGAGGCARCTAAACTGATTTTCCTCAGCTGAGGGTCTGACCCACTAGTTTGTAAGGTGTGAGCTTTCACAGCCCATTGTATATAACAAATATGTTTCAGTTCTTTTGTTACTGATCTATTTGCTTCCATGGCTTGCGTACTACAGACACTTGTGTCTCTGTTCCACAGTTTGCATGAAGCAAATGGTAGCAGTACCAGTAAATGGTGGAGAAAGAGACTGAAAATAAGCTCAAGCAGTATTGTGTACCTAATGCAGGTAAGGTGTTTGTAACGTTGGCATCAAACAATACCTGCTGAATGAATGAGAGGAAGTTTTGCTGTAGCTAGGGAGACGTAAACTCAGTAAAATATTGACATGTGGTTTAGCCAGGTAATGTATTGTTTATCATAATGTTTGATATATATTTAAATATAGAAGTAATAAAACCTGTACTTAAAGAGGATGTGATGGCATTCCTTCATGATATAATCTGTTCTGTATACAGATGGCATTTCATATGATTACAAAAACATGATGTGCTTTTTCTTTACAGTGTACTTCCTTTAGGACACATTACCCTTTATTCAGCATGCCTGCACACTGCTTGTGTTTCTAGATGTTGCTTTAATGTTACTGAGCTCTGATGAGCAAGTCAGTCATTTGAAAAATTCCTCCACTGACAGAATAAGGAATGATAAAGGATATGTTAATGATGTTAATGATGTTTGCTATTTACACCATGGCATTGTACAAAGATATCTTTTATGTCCCCTGAATAGATGTGCTCTTCCTACAGGTTGCAAATCTAGTGTTTCAATAYGGTATAGCAGTTTTAATTTCACCCTTGTGTGGAAGTACATTTCATATTATATATGAACATGGAAATGTTTTTGAAGTTTAGAAAGAATCTTAATTTTAAGTATCCTTTATTTGTACTACTCATGTTGTTTRGAAGTACGTAACAATCATTTGAATGTGTCTGTATAGATATTTGTGTTGGAAATAAAATAATCATAGTTAGCATATAATTAAGACCTAGTTCTGCAGAGATGAAGACCTCTTTTAGAATGTCATTAAGAATTACTATCTTTATTTTACAGATAGGAAAAAGTGAGGCAAATGTGTACTGACCACTGGTCACACAAGAAGTCACTGACAGAGCTGGAAAAGAACATAAGTCCACTGACCTATAACTTGGTGTCCTGTACTTTTCCCATAGGCTAAGAGAAATTCAGTTCCCAATGATCAGGCATTCATATTTCCCAGTTTACAGTGTGGGAAGGGCACTAGGAACAAATTCCTCTCAATTRAACTATTAATAGAATGGGATGAGGAGGTGAATGTATTCACACACTTAATATTGACACTCAAATGCTCCAGCTAGGAACTTACACTCCTTCTACAGTTATCTGACTCTCTACTGACTGTATATAGAGCCTGAAGAGCTACTTCCCTAACTTAGTCTCCCAAGTTGCATACTGAAAGCTATAAGGAAGAACATCCTCCAAATTGTTTAAACAATACGATTTTACTTTTTACATTGCTTCTGTATTTAGGCTAAATATTAATTTAAGCTTAGGAATGATTTGATGTGTAAATAAATAAACTGCTGTAAGAGTCACAGCTTTTCTCCTCAGCAAGGCTATGAAAGGCTGGCCTGGCCTCCACTGGCATCTCCTGACTTTCTCATGTTAATCATCCATGAAGTTCAAACACCATTCAGAAAAGGGATCAACATCTTTCTGAAGCAGCTTTGGACTTTCTTTATTCAAAAGGGCAGCTAGAACTATAATTAGGTGCAGCTAGTCTTCATTATTTAGCTCTTTTATTATTTATGTCTTCAACCCACATTGCTTGTGAACCTCTCATCTTGTTCTGGCAGAGATGGGAGTCTGACTGTTGCTCTACTTGCTTTCATGAGCTCCAAGTGACACAGCAATCACTGTGGCATGGCCCTTGCTTTCCAAGCTGGGCTTCAGGGTGCTGACCAAATGCAACAGTGAGGTTGCAGTCTCTTGCTTGCATCCCAAGCAAAAAATCTACCAATACCCCCCGTCTACCTTTCAGGCACCCTGTAATGACGTATCTAAAAAAAATGCACAGAAGCAGAGATGTGCCTTCCTTACCACAGTAACTACCTGAATATATTGTAATTCTTGCAATAAAAAAATTAAAACTCACTCACTGCAGTGTCTTCCCCCCAGTCCTGTGCTGGGTAAATTATTTTTTGACACTTTACAGGTTAATTTATTACCAGGTTCTGCAGGTCTTGTGGGGAGTGAGAGGAAAGGCAACTATACTTTTAAATGGAGCTAAATGCAGGATGGACATCATGGGACAGAGTTTTAGTTTGCTTTTTGTTAAGCTCCTGACCTTCAATGTGTTACTTGCTTTTTGCAAAGATCACGTGTGACCAAAATGATGACAGCTTTAGTAATAAGTTGCTTTGCCTTGACATACTCTTTAAGAACAATTTTCTTCTTTTCTGCAACACCCAGCTTTCATCTTTCTAGGATGCCTTTCTCCCCAAATCCTTATCTGTGAAGGGTTAGCAGATGGAAAGGCAAGACCTTGAGAACAGCCTGGTGGGTTTTGAGTGGGTGAGGTTAAAGTGAAATACAGTAGCATTGTTAAAGTAGATTTGACATTACTTCAGTGCTTTTTTGTTTTATTTTAAAGAAAATAAATAAAAATTTAGACTACAAGTTGTTTTAGAAAGAGGGAAATGCAGAAAACGAAAAGCAGCAACCTACTTAAAAGCAGTGACCTACTTAAAAGAAATTAAAATGCATTAATCCTCTTGGGGTTGAAGTTACAAAAAGTCCTAATAACAAAAAAAAMCAGCACAACGAATGTGTGCATGAAAGGAGACAACATCTTCATTTCTCCCTTGAGGCAACAAAATTCTACCAGGGATGAATTTGTCTCCTAGTCAGGTTATTATTATGCACTTATTATTATGCAGTTTAAAGGGACATTTTTACTTTGCCTAGTAAGACTTTTAGGGCACTGACTTTTTAATGTGTTAGTATCTTGTCTGAAAACAAATATTTCTCACCCTGCCAGGTACCCTAGGTCATGAATAAGTCTCTGCTATCCTTGTCTATTATCCTGTTTATTAGAACAATTATATTGTATTTCACTAAGATTTTTGTTCTTTTTTTGCTGTGATGGTTGCTGACTGTTACATAGACCCCTCCGAGATGACCAGAAGCTGTTTTTTGTTTGTCCTCTCATCTTTGATCTGTTCACCTTGGATGGTCCTTCCAGGAGTTAATACTTCTGTTAGTGTAGCTCTCACTATCACTGTGCCATATTAGCCTTTCCATTGCTTCAAAGTGGGTCCCCAGGGAAGGAGTCTGTTTTACCTAATGTAAATCAAAACATGCAGACCTAGTCAGAGCTACATCCACAGCTCTATGGATAATAATTATGAGCACAGGAATTACACTTGTCTGATTTCCAAAAGCTTTGAGAATAATTAACTCCATTGGGAACAGACAAGCTAATTTGGTACCTTTGTGGATTATTAAAATCCAGCTGTTTCCACACTTTGATATCCAGGATGACAAAAATGGCTGCCACGTTGACAGAATCGTCCTGGCACACAGGTTCTGCTTACGGCACGAGAGCTTCCCACAGCGGTGTCACCACCTGCGCCCTCACACTTTGCCAGGACCCAGTGCCAACCCTGGGTACCAACAACATCACTGCATCAGTCTGGGCCACTCTTTCACCACCAAAAGTGACTATAATTCAAGGTCTCCACACTGGAATAGGAGACAGCAGGAACTCTACCAGGCCCAGAAACATGTATGCCCTTACCTGTCTGCAGCTCACTATTCCTCGCCCTCCCCCCCACCAAGATGCTGAAGTTTCAAATTTCTCATTTGTTTTCCCCTTCTGACCATGTTCCTAATGACTTACTGTCATGCTCTCTTTTAGTTTCTTATTCCCACTCAACACTATCCTTAATTATCTCCTTACCCTCTCACTCTTCTCTATTTCATCCTTTTCACAAGTCCAAGCACGATTTAACCTCTGATATCTTAAACAAAAAAAATAGTGCCCTTGAACTCACCTGCTTTTCCTGTTTATTGCTTCATCATCCTTTCTCTGAGCTTACTTAACAGTTTAAAATTGCTATCTGGTCTTCCATCAAAAACCCTCTCTAATGCAGCTTCTGCCCTTGTACTTTGCTGACACCTAAGTCTATCTTTTATTTCAGTAACTACTGCATACTTTCCTCTGTCGTGGGCAAATATCCTAAGGAAATCAATCTTTCCCCATTCATAGTCAGTCTGAATATTGCTGAAAATACTGCTTTCCTGAATTTGGCCACAAAATTCCTGTTATGACTTTCCTTTATTCTCCAATGTATTATAAATGGCTTGTTTTTGTTTTAAGGCCTCTCATGATCTCTTGCCCTTTTAAGTTGCATTAATAACATTTTTATTTCTTCTATTCAGTCCCCATAATTATTATGGTTCAACTGTACAATAGCTCTTTCTGTGTCAGAAACTGCATGACAACACGAACTATGAGACAAACAGACACACCAAGCATCATGTTGCAGCATAGAACCTGCGTGACAAAATCCATGGTCCACACTGCACCTCACTGCTGACTGTCACTCCTCCAAGATAGGCAGGGAGACACCTTGCCACTAACTCATCAAGAGAAATGCCTGTCTCCAGTGGAGGTGCTGTCATACAGGAGCACGTTCTCTCTTTCCTGGTCATCATCCTCCTGCAGGGTGACAAAAGATTGCTTGGCTTTGAACTGCCACCTCACATTTGCCRTGAAGGCAGCCATCTCAATTGCAGGATGGTGAGGTATGCGACAAAACCAAAAACACGGGAACTCATGGGCAGGCTTTTGTGTAACTCTGGTGGAGTCAAGACTGCAATTTTACTCAAAATCTGCTCATCATGCGCTGCTGACCTGTCAGGAGACTTTCAAACCCTCTGTGCATATTTTAACTCTCCTCTTCTATTAAACCATGATGCCAGTCTGCATTGGCCACTTGTTTCATTTTCAAATGAATGCCTTCATACTTCCCTGTGCTGCCCACTGTGCTGGGGAGAAATTTCCTATGTGTATGAATATCTAAAATAATCTTTCAATTCCTTGTTAAAGTTCTTTGCTCTGATGTCTAAAAATCCCATGGCAACAGTTAAGGCTGCTGGGACTGATACCAGTCCTGCTGATGAATACTGTTGTGTTGCTTCCTTGCACTTCCCCATCTGTCTATATCCTTCTGTCCTCTCTTGTTTAATACTTAGATTTAACCTCTTGGGGACAAAGATAGAAGGTAAAAAGGGCTTTATTCAGAACAGTCCCAGTGACAGAAGCAGTTCTAACTATATACATAGGTCCTGGCAGAAAAAGAGCTATATTAGAAATAACCATAAAGGCTTCTGTGGAAGTGTGGTGTAGAGGTAAGGGTAACAAAGTCCTAGCTGTATTGCAGATTCCTTATTCTCATCTATCACAGTTTCTCATCCATTTGTGGTGTGGATGATGCTAAATTGCCAAGTGTAATATTTATAATCTCAAAATCTGCTGTCTTTCCTATTTTACATGATCTAGCTGTAATTGGTGTTAAATTATTCCTATTTATTCTGGAAATACAAAATGTGTTACTTTGCTCTTAATCTGCATAGACTGGAACCATCTGCTCTGGTTCACAGTTGAAGAACAAGAGATTATAAATTCTGTCTAGTACTTATATCCAGCCCTCATTAAATAAATAATTGTTACTGCTAACAAGTCGTAAGTCAGAGAAATGTTCAATTACAGTCTTAACTTTAAGCGCATGAATGACCCATTCCCTTTTAAACACACCATTTAAGTACACATTTATCTTTTGYTTCCACCTGCTGGTCAGAAGGCAGCTTTTGGTCACCCAGGTAGAGGCTGGGTGGAGGCTGTCCTCAGGTGAGTCAGTGATTCTAAGCCCCACGTTGAGTAAAAGGTGGTTGGACAAACAAGGAAAATCATGCTGCACTCAGGTGGGGGATCAGCTAGTTTGCCTCCAGTATGGCAGGAAGCAAGTGTCAGCAGGGATAGTTGTGCGGTGTGAAGATCTATTTGTGAAATATATATATTTTTTGCCTTGCACCCAGATGTATCACAAGCCTGTTTGATTTAAAGCAGAACTATGAGGCATCCTGTTTGTCTTGCACTGGACATACCACAGGACTGTTTGATTTAGGGTAGGAAGTTAAATATTGTGTAATATATGTTTGCTTGTCATAGTTGCACAAAAATAGTAAAACTAAGATAGTTGYACCCAGTCTGCAAAAACTTGAAGGAATCAGATGACTGGCATCCAGTCTGCAAACATGTAACACCCACCTGAAGAGGCTGGACTGGACCATTGCTCAGGAGRGTCTAAAACAATTTGGATAAACCAGAACAGACACTTTCTGACCCATGAAAAGAGGACCAGACTGGTCTTGATCCATGAGAAAACTATATATAAACACCAATGATATACAATGGAACTTGGGGAAGAGAGAAGATGCTCACTTTGGTTCTGGCTTCTCTTGCTGGAAAGATCTCAAATTCGGCCACCTGAGCCTTGGAGACTAGGAACCATCAAATGATGCAGCCATCAGAAACCACAGTGCAGCACCAGGCTCATGGTATCATAGATCTAAGGCTTCACTAGTATGTTTAATTAACACTTCATTTTTAGTTGGTAACAGATAGCAAAAAAAGACGCTTAACTGAAGTGCTGGGATCTTCCTGCTGTCTTGGCCTCTCAGAACACTCCCATCACAGAGGTCCCCAGGTCCCTAATAAAAGCAGCTGCAACAGTTGGCGAAAGTCACTTCTGCTGTAGTCACCACTTTACCAGGCTTTGCAGGGGCTGTACAGAAACTCCTCTTGAGAGGAGTAAAACTGCCCAGAAGGTGAGGACAGGAGCAGGATACCTGTGAATCCAATGGACCAGATGTCCTGTGCAGGTAGATGTTGGAGTACGTTGAATACATGCACTGAGCAATAAGTATTCTCATTGGTTTTGGATATTCAGTCTATACAGATAGAATTGTTTGCCACACTTCATCCATGCCCACTGTCTGTGTCATCCTCTGGCAATCAAAATACTGATTCAGTTTTGTTTTTAAATTCAATTGAATAACATCAGAGGAGAATTTGGCATTATTTGCTTGATAGGTAGATTTTGCTGCAGTCCTAAATAAATCAGAGAAAGAAATAAGAGCAGCAAGGCTAAATGTGTTAGAGCAGATTTATATCTTTATTCAGCTTTTTTCCATGATGCAAGTCTTTCTTCAGCTCACTATCTACCCTTATGTCTGCTAAAACATATTTTGAATGGTGATGCACTCTTTCTGGAACTGTTTACTCAACTTCTTTGTTGTATTTATGCAACATTTTACAAACATGATAGGTCAAATTTTTTCATGTTGACATAATCCAATAGACTTCACTTAGGTTTGGCTAGAAGGAGTTTGTTCCAATTAGTTTTATTTACAGATTTATTCAAAATTAGGAAATGCTTTTAAAACTCTAGCTCTGCATCCAGCTTTCTGATTGGCTGACCTTAGGACTGGAAAATGCCAAGGCCTGTTTTTCTCTTGTGAAAAATGACATTCATGAATAAATGTAGGAAACTTCTAGCTCCTTATCTTGAAGTTATTATTGTGTTTTTCTGTATAAAATATTTCAGCCACCAATTTTTAAACTAAGTTTCTCAAAAAAAAMCAGTTCTTTTTTCCCATCCTTAAAAAAAAAAAGATTTCCCCATAATTACACTGGTCTGACTTCTAGGGGAAGCAATAAACTAAGCTCTGAAGTGTTGAAAGGAGGAACCACAGACCTCCTTAATGGATTTAGACTGAAGTAGGTTTAAAGATACTAAGCCTTTTACTGTCTTTAAATATAGGAAATGTATTTTGTGTCATAGAAAATATAGGCAGATCTCCTGAGTCCCAGATCCTCTCAGGACTGGGAAGATGTAAAACTATCTTAAAGTCTAACAGTTTTTTTAAGATGGTTCAAGCACAGCAGACTCTCACCCTGGAGCTTTAAATCACTGTATTTCTCATGTTTCATTATGAATATAACACTTTTTTCTCAATCTGGAAAGACCTGAGATAATGAACCTTATCTTCATGTCATTTTTATGGCTGCATAAACTAGTCTAGTTTGCTTATAAAGGTTTTATGGCTCCATCTGAGCCTTATAGCTTCTTTAATCATGGGAATGAGGTCACCTGACTTCAAAGGAGAAGGTATAAAAATAATCTCAGCTCCTTTTATCATACATGGTACAAATAGCATATGTAAGTCTGCTTGGTTAGGCAGCCCTCATATCTGACTTAAACTTAAAACGTCTTCCCTTGTGTGTAATGCTGCAGCATCATACTCACACCCAGCAATACTATTAAAACTGTATGAAAATGTATCTACAGCTAGTAGTCTGGAATGACGCTGGTTGCGTCAGCTAGCTAGTAAACAGCTAGCTAGCCATGCCTTACAGAGCAACTCTATAAATGGATATATATCTTTTCCAAACAAGCAGCTGAACCCAGTTAGGATAATTTTCATCGTTGTACTTGAAAAGGTACATGCATGACCCCGTCTTCATTTCAAGTGGGAAAATCTCAATTAATGGTACTGTTACAAGAAGCAGGGCAGCAACTAAAATGATCAAGAGGCTGTTTCAAGACAAAAAAAAAGAGGTGCTCTTTCAAGCAATACATAGTTAAATGTGGAACTCACTGCTATGCAGAGTTACCAATGCCAAAATGTTATGAAAATTGAAAAAAAAAAAAGTAAATGAGACATATCCATGAAAAAAAATCCACCAAAAGCTATTAAGCCCAGATGTTACCTCTTGGCTGGGAAGTGCCTGAACTTCAGGCTGTCAGGAACTGGAAAAATTTGCTATCAGTATTTGTTTGCCCTRTCACACTGTGCCCCACTCTCTTAGTCACTGATGGACTATTTGAATTTTCAGTATGACCTCGTGCACCCATTTCTATATTCATATATTATGTTCTTTAACATACATTACAAGTGCAAACCAAGAGGCCTAGAGCGGTATCATGTTTTAACATGCAAAATCTTAGCATTGAGTCCCAGTGAGGACTTCTTTCAGATGTTTGGTTCAGTTCAAACAACGCAAGAAGGAAACCTCAAAGCTTTGAGGTTAGCGTTTTTTAAAAGACCAAACTTCCAACCCGAAGACTGTGCATGCACTTGAAAGGTTGACATTTGTGTCATTGTCTAATAACAGATATTACCTCTTCTTATAAGCCTTGCTTTTCATTGTTTCTTTATGGTGAACACAGTATTTAAAACAAGGTTTTACCAACAATTACATTAGAGCTTCTCTGCAAAGATTTGGCTGATTGATTTAGCCTGTCCTGTTTTCACGAAACAAAAGGATGAAGTAAAGGGCATTCTTTAATGTAAGAGATGGACAGTCACTCTGACTAAACTGCTAATTTCTGTTAGCATCAATACCTTGTTTTGTCATAGCTTCTGTCTCCATCCTGTGAGGCTTTTGCATAGCAACAAAAGAAGTACAGTGCTGCACTTGTGAATTTTAAAGGCCAGCTTGTTAGAAAACATGCAGCTAAAATTCAGAATATTCTGAGGAAAAGGCACAAATATGCCAGTAGCATCCTGTAACCTTTGAGATTAACACAGCTGGTTAGCTTCTGCTACAGGGTTTATTTTGTCCTTGGAAGTATCACTCCACAGACTTGTTATTTAGTGCCATCCAGTGGACACTTATGTCAATTGCTCAGGTCTGTAGTTAACCTGGACAAGATGCCAAACTCGAAGTATGGTAAAACCACAGCTCTCCAACACACCAGACTAGGTCTAACCTGGTGCCATAGCTGAAAGCCATCTTTGTCATTAGTTTAACCGGAGCTATTGCACTTTTTACTGAAGGTGAAGAATGACCACAAGTTCCCTTTAGTTGTGGGGTAGTAATTTGTCCATTTATTATTGCTGTTATCTAAGTAAATCTGAGTCTTTACACCTCAGAGGTGTAGAGAAAGAATCAGTCCTATATAAATATCTAAAGAATCAAAACATTTTGGGTTGCTAGAGCTGACTTCAATGAGATTTGGATAGTTGCGCTTTTCATGAGAGTGGCAATCAGGTGGCAGACACCACGTTTTTTATATGAGCGTGCATGCAAAATTTTAGAAAATAAATGACAACATGAAGTACTATTCAAAGGGTTCATCAACATATATTTCAGAAGACTATCTTACTCACAGTAGGTGAGCCCCTGTGTGAATTATGACCATCATCCTAAAGGAATACCATGGTATGTTTCATACAATTTTATTATGTATGTGCGATACATACTATAAGAAGAAAATTCAGTTTCTGTAAATTTGTGAATGTCCTAGTTAAACAGCTGAGGACTGCTTACTTTAATCTGAAATATACAGAATAGAGTGTCTGGTAGCTGGTGCTATACAAAAATCCTGCTGACATTCTTTTCTGCAGTGATTTCTACTTTTGAGTTCATCATGCTGCTGGATACACACACTTTAAACCATTGGTAATAGAATATTTCCATTTTAAACATGGCAGCAAAAGCTCTCCAGACATGTATGAGGCATATTATTTGTATGTTCTTAACAAATAAAACTTAAGTGATGGAATACATCATTCTGTTGTTTAGTATGCCATTTATAATATACATCTACATGTTACCTAGATAGCTACTAAGTCAAAAATTATGAGGGACCTAAGCCAAATTTTAAGAAGAAAGCAGTGAATGGCCTTTTTTTCTCAACTGCACCATGTCCTAGACCACAATGCTCAATAGTCAAAGGTATCACGCTTTTGAGTTGTAAAGGCTACGTCTTTTTCCTCTCAAAAATGTATCACTGAAATATGACACTTATCAAAACAAAAAGTTATGAACAAACACTGCTGTTTTGAAGACATGTTTAAATTCTGAGACTCCCAATGCAGTCTGAACAGAAGCAAGACATTATTTTACTACACAAACAATAGATGGCACTGCTTTCTCCTACTGAATGCATTGAGAAGGGCCTCCTTTTATTTGGGTAAGCTTCTCCATTCCTCTGCATTTAGGAGAGACTGGTAAAAGGAGGGAACTGTCCCAGTTCAAAAATCCACTTTTATAAATTTTAGATTATGTCTTGAAATGCAAAACACAAGTCTGCAGTAGACAAAGTACAGTATTTTCAAGCTACAAAATATATGGCACAGGAGTATGGAGATTAGGGAGATAATACTGTCTTTTGCAAATCTGAAATACATCTTGAAAAATCCTTATTTATAAAATTATTCTCTGATTACGACATGCAAGATAAAATGGAGAAGTCACCAAATACTTTTCACCTGATCCTTTGGCACCATTGGAATAATTTACATAATTTTGAATGGTTTCTTTTGTGAAAAGTATTAGAAGAAAACTGCTGTAAAAATTAAGGGATATTCATACAGGTTAAATGTAGCCAGAGGAATTAACCTCTTTTGGCTCACTCTGTAGCCACTGAGATGAGAAAAATTCTTCTGCAATCCAGAACATCTGAAATATCCTATAGAGGAACCTGTCTGTCCTGACAGACTGTAAAAAAAATGTGTTAGGAAATTAGTGCCCTGGGAAAGAGCTAAGAATATCACTGTTATCATGACTAAACTTCATAATTTTAAAGAAAAATGTGGGCAAATTTCTCTGACTCTGCAGAGCTCTGGCAAGAGATTTTATGCTCAGGAAGAAGTCTGAGCAAAAAATAAATTGGTGTATGAACTTGGCCGCTTAAGGAAGTGCTGTACTTCAAATCTATTCTTCAAAGAAAGGCCTGTTTGCAAAGCGTATTCTTTTCCTGTTGCCTCCTTGCGAGCAGGAAGATGATTCACAACAGTTCTTTGAGAAGAGCATGTACTTCTTTCTGCCTCTTTGCCCACAAAATGGCTATCTCAGATTTCATAGGCCAATTCCATTTCAGCTGGAGGGTCTCTGCAACTAGGCAGACAACGAATGCTGCCTGAAACCATCTACCGTATCTTTCATGAGGCAGGAAATGCAATGATACCACAATGTCTTGGGCCAGCATATGACATTTGGATGTCTTATCAAGCAGTTTCCCAAATGTGGAGCCAATTCCTCCTACCTGAATGAGCCCCAAGGGAGGTGACAAATCGGCAGGTATATTATTCATATAAATATGAATTTATATGCTCAAGTCTTTCCAGGAAACAGAGGCCTACAATTTGATAGAAAACATACGTTTTTACGTTTAGTGACAACATTTGCCATGCAAATAACAAATAGAAATACTCATTTGCAAGCAAAGCTTTCAGATTTGCATGTGTAAGCCCATATAGGTGCATATGGGGCTCCACCTAAGGCAAATGTGGCCTGGTTAATGCTTTGGTTCACTATCCTTGGAAAATACCTCTGATGAAGTACTCACTGTGTATCCCACTGTTCCCTGAAAACCGACTTTTCTTAAGACAAATGTAAGTATTTGAAACTCTTTTTATGCCTTTACAGTGCTAAGAGATCCCTGAAAATCTCCAAGCAAAGCTAAAAGCGATTTATTTGCAGAGCTCCGAAGTTCCTCTTATTTATATATGGGTGAGGACACTCCTGTATGTGTAAGAAATCTTAATATAACCAAATCTTCATCCCCAAAATGGCAATGAAGAGTGCTGCCTAAGTCAGCACAAATTTTTATAAGCTAACCTTTGCAAGGCAGTAGCTTGTGAATAGCAATTTCTCATCTCCCTTGCTATACTGTAATTTATTGCTCTGGAAAGACATTTCAGGTAAATTTACCAAAGGCAAATGTAATGATAATGATATATTAAAAGCTCCCAAGCTGGTTAATCTTTAGAGGCAATGGAAAGTTTATTGAGAGCAATGGAACAGCCCATGCCAGCCTCCAGTCACAAGATAAAGGTGTTTATTTTTAAAAACCTGAGTGAGGCTTGTACTTCACAGCCTATTTTCCACACTACTGCACTGAGGTCAAGGAATCTTTGGTGCTAGACAGGAAAGTGCAGCAGCTTATATGCCCAGTGCTCCCTGAACGCTAATAGGGTCTCAATGTCAGAGCCGAAATAAAAATACCCGGTAAGGTTAGTTAGAGTGTAACCGTTCCTTAGAGACTCTTGTATTCAGGATTGTCTTGCTAACACACGTAGACACAACACTGTGCACAGACCCACTCTCCATTTCATTCTGTGGAGCACCATGAGATATCACTTATGTGATCATGCTTTTGTGCTTTATACATTTTTTTTATTAGTGGGGGAGAAAGAACACCTAATACAGAACTGAAGAGTTTATTTAAATACTTTTTTTCTCTGGGGAAGTTTATCATCTCTACTGGTTTAATTATATCAGTAAGAGTATGTTAATTTTTGTCTCCTTGTGAACCTCTATGGGATTTTAAGCATGTTTTCATTTTAGCTTAAAATGCTTTTGAAGAGACATATGTTAAACTGCAAAGAGACTTTCTAAATCCTGAGAGAAACTACATAAGTTGTCATACTGTCTTAGCAGTAGCAGTGTAACTATATTGCTATAGCTGTATGGATAATTTCCCTGCACTGACAAGTTTTTGCTTTGTGGCAGAGACTCTGTATCCAGAAATACTTCCATTTTGTTCCCCTTCGGTAACAGTGGTTGGAAGCTCTACTGTGAATTGTGCACCTGTTACAAGGTGGGGAAGGAGAGGAATGTTGATCCAAAACTTAATAGATAGATGTATTGGCTATAGAACTAATTTCAGTAATGGAACATAAAATTTCACTAATGGATTCCCAGTGGAAATATTTTAATAGGTAGCAGCGCTCTCATAGCTAGTACACTATTTCTGACTAGGGACAATTGTAATTACAAGGGGCTAGAAAATGCACTAGAACACCTGATTCTCTTTCATCCTGAAGACACCCGACACAATTACTGTACATAAAAAGACCTTAAAATAGATGTAAATATAGTTTACTTTTTATATAGAGCCTCTTCACTCCACCAGAATGGCATTAAGTCGCCTGAGAGCAGGAAGAATGAAGTTTAGAGTAGCAATGGCTGTAGATAAGCAGAGAAAACACGGTTTGCTTGAGAAAGTACTAACAGTTAAGAAATGAAAAGATGTAACCCAAGAACTGTACACAGTACATTAAAGTGGATTCAAAATGGATATGTCTTCTTTATATTGTTGTAATAGTATTTGTTCACTTAATCAGGGACTGCAGTTGCTGTAAAGACTGAACATCCAAAAAAGATCAGTCTGAAAAAGATAATTAGCACTTTAAGAAGTGTGGAAAAAATCAAGCATCTGAAGTGTGATATTGCAAAAGCTAGTTTAAAGTTGGAAAGGGCAAAAATTTAAAGTAACTCATCTATAAAACTTTTAAGCATTACAATTTCTTAGCAGAGAGGCAATCTCCTATACCAGACCTCTGCTAAGCCCAGGTGGAAAAGAACGGAAGTATGTGTCTGACAGAAGATATATTTTACTGCCCTTAATTTGTGGTTGAGAGTGCAGTATAAACATACAAATACATAAAATCAGATGCAAAATGTGTGTATATTTATATTTCCTGTGATTATACTTTTATGAACAAATAATAGCAACATCAAAACAGTATTACTATTGAAATATCCAACTCCAGTCAGAGCTTTGGTATCTATGTGTGTAAATGAAGGCATATACCTGGAGCTCTACCTTTTGAAAATCTAGAGTTGACAGAGTTGTTGGTCAGATGGGAGCAGGAACTACAGAAGCATGAGTAAAATCCTAGGGAAATACAGCTCCTRGTAACAAATACGCAAAATGCAAAATTCCAAGACCTTACTGCAGGCATTTGCAGGGGCAGAAATTACAGCAAATGCGGGCTAGCAATACAGCTGTTTTCTATCACAGCAGGGAGTTTAACTGCAGCGGTGCTTCAAATTCAAACAGTTCAGAGATTTTGTTGCTATGGCAGCATCAGCCCTCCACTGTAGAAGTCCAAATAAATGCAATACCATTCAAGTCCTTTCACTTGTGCCCGTTTCATTTCATAATAAAACCTCAGAGAGACAGCATTTTTCAACACTAACACAACCACTGTATTGAGTAAGGTTAAGGGTATTGCTTTTAGGAAGTACATTTCACAGCATTTAGCTTGATGAAAAGAATCGTGGCTCATAACACTCTGAAGAATGTTTTCATGGCTAATCATGCACTGCAATCATTTTATTTTTCCTGAAAAATAGCTTCTACTGTTACATAAGCCTGCAGCTGACAATCTCAGGGACTACATGATATTTGTACTTCAGCCAGCTGATATTCAATGAAAAATGAACTTTTTTATTTATACTTACAGGAGTATAGATTGTATTTATCCTCTCACTATCCCGGTGAGGTGAGGTGAGGTGATGTTAATTAAAAACCTTTTTAAACCTGGGGATCTTCCTTGCCATCATATGAAATATTTTTACCTCTCTGCAAAGCATGACATTGATACATGTGCCATACATGTATGTTGGTTCAGCCAAGAAAAATAACACAATTTTTTTTCAACTTGCCACGCTATTAAGCTGTTTCATTCAATGGGGAATTCAGAGAGAGATTCACAGAGATTTGCCCATGGCAACTGAAGTCTGCAAGCAGGAAAATTGATTCCTGGTTTCTCAATTTCCAATTAAGTGCCATAACACTTGCCTTGAGTGCTGCTGCTTGGCTGTTCCAGTTTACAACGAAATCAGCGGCGCTACATCAACTTCTTGTCATGCTGAACTCCCTGGAACTTCAGCAAATCATTGGGGGCTAGTTGGTTTGTTTTGTCCGGTGGATTGAATGAGCAGGAAAAGGCACAAACACTTCAGCCTTATTCACTTTTACCACTGTGAGCTCCAGGCTTTGCTCCACCCACCCTGAGCAGTGGAGAATCCACATCTGCTGGTCTTGTCTTGGTCAAGCAACCACAGCGGGGCTCCGACTCCAGCCTTCCTCTTTCTACAGGAGCGCGCCTTGGACAAGGCAGAGGCAGGTAAGGCAAGCCTCAGCTAAACCTGCAGGGCAGCAGCCTTGCAGCAGTATGTGCTGGTTCACACTTAAGGCCGTAAAATTGTTTAGTAGTAGGGACAAGGGCAAATGTATAAGCAATATAAAATAGTGGGGAGAAGAGCTTCTGTGTAAAATCAAAGGGCTTCTGTATGAAAGCTTCGCACTTTTGGCAGATTGCTCTGAGGTACGAGAGCTTGGGCTGCAGGCAAAGCATCACACAATGTGGATGAAGAGACAATCTCGCTTTCAGAATAATACACAGAAAATTTTGTGAGATCTGTCAAGATCAGAGAATCCTGTGTAGGTTTTTCTCTCAATAAGGACTACAGGTTGGCAATAAGTAATTCGTATATACTTATGAGTAGCCTTGAGCCATCTCTTAATTCTTCAATCAGTAAGTCACCAAATCCTTTATTTTTGAAATCAGATTTTAGTATATATTTTTTTCCTTTCATATAATGAATTTTGTTCACTGTTTGTTCATTTTGTTCAATGTTTGACTGGGTAGGTTTCTGTGAACACAAAGAGGAAGACGAGAGCATCTTAGTGTGTTCACATTAAGACTGCACCAATTTCTGTCAACTTCTGCAAGAGGAAAATGGTATTTACCTTCAGTTTCTGGTGGAAAGGGCCGGTTGCAACCCCCTCCCAACTATATGGAGGTTACTCAAGGTAAAAGGAAAATAAATCCCCATACCTAGGCATTTTCGGTGTTGCTCTGGAGATAATATTTTTTCTATTGAGTCCAAGCTCTGAGAGCTAAGAGAAAGGAAAGTGAAAGCTGACTGAAAATTATTGCTTGGAAAGTGGCTCTCTGAAACATTTTTCCCAGTCATGAAATGCAAAATATCTTGCTGGCTAATTCATTCTTTATATCAGTAAATCTAGATACTTATTTAAATGTATACAAAAGATTAAGACAGTCCCATGCAGAATACTGAAGGCCTTTTTTATACATTAAAAATAAAATCAGATGCTGCACCAATCTTTAAAAGAACTACAGAGTTCATTCTGAGGCCAGTAAATTTGACTTTTGTACCTATCAAATTTATAGAAACTATAATAAAGAATAAAATTAGTGGATAGAGTGTAAATATGAGATATAGGGCAAAATCAGCACAGATTTCTTTTCATTGACAAGTTTATTACAGCCCTTTGAAGGTGTCAATGAGCAGATACTGCTGTTATTCATACATATGGTTTTTCAAAATCTTTCAAAAAGATTCCTTGGCAAAGGCATGTAAGCTGTCGTGATCTAAGGGAGAAGATCTCTCATGGATTAATATTGTACTGAAAAACAGGAAACAAATGGTAAGAATTAATGTTCTGTTTTCATAAATGTATTTCACATATCATGAAATTCTTGCCACTCATCTCAATAGGGTTGTACTTTAGCTAGGAAGGATGCTGAGAAGAATGGCTAGATTAATCAGTGAAATGGAACACTTTCCACATAAAAAGAATAAGCAATCTAGAGCTCTTCAACTCAGAAAACAGACAGTAGGAGGAAGGGGAGGGATGTGATAGATTTTATAATACCATGAGTGGTGTAGAGAAGGTGATTAAGGATTATTTCTCGCAATATGAAAGCTACAGAAAGCTCAGTGAAATTATTGGGTAACAGGTTGAAGAGCAAACAAAAACAAGTACTCTTTCCGTAGAGTGCATAATTAAATCATTAAACTCAGTGCTGCAGAATGCCATGGAGTCCAAAGTTTAAATGGATTCAAAAAGGGTTTAGAAACATTAATTAGAGACCCTCTAGTTCATGACATCCTAAATCAGATGGCTGCAAAATCAGGGGATACACTAGAAGGAAGATCCCTCTACATCTATGCTATTCTTCTTGCCTTCCATAACCATTGTTACAGACCACAGTGGAAAATAAGAACTTTGCCTAGGTGGGCCTGAGCAGCTATGGCAGCTTGTATGTTTGAAGCCACCTAACAAAACAAACCAAAAAACCCCAAACCCCCACAGAGGGAACTCAGAATGTAAGAAGAGCAAACCTCAAGTCTTATATATGGCCTTCTGCCAGAATATGGCAATAAGTTTGGCTCTTCAACAGAGTTGTGCTACTTTGGACTATGGTTTGGATGGTACCCCAAAATTAAAGTTTCTCAGAGAGGATCTTCCGACAACAAGGCCTTTCTATTTTGAATTTGAGATCTGAGTGAGTTCAGTTTGAGTGATTCCAACTGAATGGAGCTGTGGCAGCATAACTTGGGGGAGAAGTGGCCTCGTAGGTAAGCAATCCCAAATCATTTGGAAGCTGATAGCCAGCTGAGGACAGTCACAGCATATGGGGGCAAACTGAACATAGGGAGAAGCTCTCTTATGTAAGTGAGATATTGTGCCTACATTAGTTTCAACTAGCAGCTCCAGCAGTTGGCAGTGTACTTGGTCTTTTGTGGGGATATGGTTCAATGCTGAATTAGAACCATGGTTATCATGAAAAAGTTTTTTGAGGGTAAACAGTCTCCATCTAGCTGGACCTGGTAACTTCTTAGTTTTCCTACAAAAAGCACTTCCAGATAGAAGCAGGTAGTTAATGACTTTGAATACACTGTAAGTTGAGAATTTTAGCTCTGAGGTTTGTGTCTTGGTATTCAGTCATTCTAATTTAAATGCAACATATTAATCTTGTTGTTTCCCAAGGAGTTTTTGCTATAGATCTTTTAAGTGTCCTAGGTGAACAACAACTGCAGTAAGACACTGTCACGTTAGTGAATAACTATAAATGAGCAGACTCAATAGGACTTCATTGTTTGAGAAATGTGAATGTCCTTATGAATGTTTTGAGTCATATTATTTGTGTTTAACTGCTGTGAATATACAAATACATACCTTCTGTTCAGTTCAATACCACAAGGTTATTCTTCCACACAGCTACATATCAGCCCTGGGATGGATTTTTTTTATTATTATTATGTGCATGAAACACTACATATCATCCTAGTGTACTTTGGAGGAGAAGAAAGGAATCCCTCAGACATGCTCATTTAGCACTCCTTTGGCTAACTAAGAAATGACACCAGGATGTTTTAAAGACAGTCTCTACAGTGCCTTTTTTAGGCAGATTAGAAATAGTCACCTTTTCGAGACTCATGGCAGTCTTTTTTAAATGTTTCCTATGTTTTATACTGCTGAACGAAGGGAGAGCAAAATGCCACTCTGAAAGGCTGAAGCTAGAAATGCGGGTGAAAAATAATACAGGCTTTTTTCTTCCACTCTGAGTCTGCACTCCTTTCTTTCCTGATCCACTCCAGAATGATACTTCTTCAGTTTAGTGGTTTACAAGAATTATTAACTGATGTGGAAAAAAGCTGCTAATTTGAAGGCATTTAGATTCCTGATGCTTCCAGTTGAACAGCTAATTTGATGAATCACCTGCCATATACAGTGCTGGGCCCAGCATCAGATTGCATTCAGCCTTATCAGCCTGTTGAAGTTTGATTCTTCATGCAAGCCCACAGGATACAGTTACTATCGCATATGGGCAGCTCTCCTTCCTGTGAAGTGGATTGTGTCTAAATAAGTCACTTATGCCCCAGCTGGCATCTGAGTTAGCAGCAGGTATTGGCTGTCTCTTAAGAGAAAGAATTACATTTAAAACAAGCAAGAATTTTCCTTGTTTTGGGGTAAAATTGAGGGAAGTTCACAGATTTGTTAAGGACTTAATGACCAAATTAACTCTGACAAGTGAAAGCAAAAGAGAATGATGCTTAGAGTAGGATTAATTTAACGTGTAGTATATACATTAGGACTCCTCTAGAATGATCTCTCCCCAGAGTATTTTTCTTACATGTATGTGAAAAATAGAGAGTTCCCTGAAATGATTATTTTCTATTTGAACTCAGCCTTTCTTATTCTCCTCCTTAACTTTTTGGTTCATTCTGGCTTTCCTCCCTTGCAACAGAATCATGCTTTACTCTTCCCCATCTCAAACATCTATTCTTGACCTTATTTGTTTCTCCAGCCACTTCCCCATCTTCTTTCATGTCACTGAGAATGATTCTGCATTCTAGGTCTTATTCATTTTTATTCAGTCTCTTGGCTCTTGGCTCTCAGAGATTTTGTTCAGCCCATTGCTTTCCCTCTTTCTTGAGAGGGAAAGGTCCACATTCACACTGCAGAGTCTGCTTCTAGAACGAGGCAGCTGGCTTTTGGGTGCAGCCACAATCTCCTGCAGCACCAGCAYCCTCTGGTGAGTCTGAATGAGGTTCCTAAATACCCCAAGGTCCTGGCCTAGTGTGATTTGCTGAAGGCCAGAGAGGGAATCCATGGTAAGGAACTGAAAGCTGGTCAGGCAGGAATTTTAACCATTGGGACTAATTTCATGCGACTGTCATACTCTGCAATTGTTTAGTTATAAGATCTAAAAAATCCACATCTGGAGGCTGATTGCCTGGAGAGGAGGATCAGTAACCCTTTTAATTCTTGTTCTGCTCATATAACTGCAAATGGTATCATAACATGAGGAATCCTTTTTAAAGGCAGCCCACCTACTTGCTTTAACGACCTCCCAATATTGAGATGAATAGCTGGCACTTAGGGAAAGGGAGGGAGAGTAATCTTATTTTGCTTTGTAAACCAGAGTAAATGTGACACAGAAATTTCTGAAGGGTAGCTAATGTAGAACACAAATCTGTTGTTGTTAGTCACTTCCTATGTTGTCATTGCAATTCTGAAGCCCCTACATGACACTGTTTATTATAACAACTCTTAATTACATCTGGATTTTTTTCAGAAAGTCATTGGTGGTTTTTAAAATGTGTTTAAGCACTCATTACTCCACAGATGCTTTTTCTTTCCACACAGTGAAAGCATATGTAAATACAACTTCTCCTGTCCAAGTAGAAATATACTGAGTTGACTGGAGAACAGGTGGCCATATTCATTTATCACCTGAACCCCAGAAAGAGAGAAGCCTGCCTCCTGCACAGTTTGAAGCCAGAATAGAATTGGTCCCTCAGTGACTAGCAAACCTAACTGTAACACACTGCAGTGAAGAGTTTATGGTCCTGCAGCCTGAATAACCATCATTACAACATGAGATAGGATTGGGAATGAGAGCTGGCAGAAAAGGAAGAAGGCAGGGTGTTGTCCTTGGATGGAAGTAAAAATGGAATTCCAGTCCTCCCCACAACTCCTTCACTGCCTTTCTCCTCAGTGGGTTTTAAATTTGGAATATGTATTTGATGCAATTGTTAGTGCTAAGAATTTACTGAAAATGGTTGAACAAGCATTCTGTCCTGTTAGGTATTAGTTAGCTTAATTCCCCCAGAAGATTTTAAGGTGAAACTTCTCTTTAATCTCAAATATGTAACCCAGATGAGATCTTTACATCTGGGCTACAGAAGATTATAATTCAGGCTGCCAGCACGCATAGAACCTAAGAACTGTTGGACGATTCTGCCTGGACAATTAAGACTTATGTGCAAGGCAACAGCTGAAGTACCATCCTAAAGCAAAGCTAGGAGCTGCAATAATTCCTTCACTTTAAGTCATAAACCCACAGGATAGATGCCCAGCTAATCCCTTCATCAGGATGTGGTAATCTCAGATAGGAGAGGTCTAATTAGACACTTGCTTCTTCTGCTATAATTATAAAAGTTTCCACAAAATGACACAGTTGTAAAATGCTTATATATGAGAGGAGAAGTTAGGATGTAAGAGTGCAAAACAAAAAGGAAGTGTTTTGGCTTACCCTGGAACTAGATACATGGATAAAACCAAAGGGCTAAATGAATGAGTTGCTTCCATGGCTCTTACAAATGATTTTCCTAAAACATTTTGAAATAATGCTCTTTGACCTATAGTGCACAAGTCTCACAGGWGTGCCACAGCATTCAGTGCTGCCCCCAAATTCTCTCTGCCTCTTTTTGCTTCCTTTACTGATGTTCTTGAAGCTTTTCTGAGCAGGAATCTTGGACCTGGAGATATCTAGCATGCTTTTTGAGCCCCCTGAAGTAAAGTAAGCCCCTTTGAGCCCCTTAAAGTAAGTAAAACACCTAACATCCTAGACTTGATTTGAACTCACTGTTATCAGCACGAGTCCCTGCTCAGGGTAGTATGAAGCTGAAAAGATGAATGGAGCATAGTAGATCAAATCTTGCTCTCTGTTTCACCTATGTGACTTCACTGGGTTCAGTGAAAATCCACAGATGTAATTTAGGGACAGACTTGTCTCACTGTGAGGAAAGAAGAGGAGCAGGATTGCTAATGGCATTTGGGAGTTAATGAAGTTATGGGATACTTAGTAAGAGACAGCTGGAGAGATGGGGGATGATGGGTGCTCATTCTATAGCCTGCTGTGCTGATAGCAGGCTACTATCAGCTTTTTAAGCTAGTCTACTGCTGCTTCTTCAACAGGCATGATATGATAGGTGTGTTAGCCATGCTCTGATGCCTGACACACTGAGCCCTTCAAGGAATTTAGAGAAGGGAACACCTTTGTCGTCAGTTCCTGATTTGGCTTGGGTGTGATCTCCACACAAAGACCTTCTCTGGCATTTGTTCAACCTTTCTAGGAGGCATCCATGAAAAGTCAAGTTCCTGGCATTAACCTCCCCATTTCTGGATGCCCTCTTGGGCTTTTGCCACTCGTCATAGAAACATGCTAGACATTGCTGCATGCAGTCTTGTTTGTTCTATGTATGGAAGTGATTACATGCTGTCTTGCCTCCATGTCTCAGTCTACAATCGAAACAACTGTGATGTTGATTTCTTTCTTCACCAACAGAATCGGGCTGGGGAGAACCAAAACATTCAGGGAAATGCTTCAGGTCTCTTTTTCATTTTAAAAACAGTTCTGAGTGAAGAATTTGGTGCTTATTAATAGTCGCATTTATTAATAGGCACAAGGCTTGCAATTCGAAATCCTCTGTCTATGGGGACAAAAGTAGTGAAAGTCAAACTGCCCATCATTGCTCTGTCAATTGCTTTTTCCCCAAGGCTATTCAGCRTAAGACCACCTTCAGAAATTAGAGAACAGTTCATTTCCATGCCTCTTGGATGCTTAGTCTGTTTACTGAAATAACAAGGATCCCAGCTATTAATTTTTTTAATGTGACTATAGTATCTCTTCTGTACAATATCTCCATTACAATTGCAAGTGTCATCTGCCTTTTGTAGTGCACCATAGCAAAAAGGTAAAAATGATGGGATTATACAAGAAAATGAAAGTTACAGAAAAGGAAAGAGATAACCAAGAGTCCCAATCTACCACTAATAGAAATCAGCAGGTATTTTCCATTGATATCCATGAATTCTGAGTTGGCTTCTAAGGAAATTGACCACTTTCTAAATGTGATATTTATTCCCAACTCAGAAGATATGCTTCTGAATGAATAATAAAAAATCTTTATAGTTTTCAGGTATCAGGAGCATCAGAACAAATCTGAATAAGTATTTCTTATTGTTTTCTGAGTAGGTTTAAATATATCAGGTATTCAATCAAGAATAATGACCTACTGGAAACTGCAAAGATCACTCCTTTTCTTTTCATAGTTGGAAACTGGGCTACACTGTCTCATTTAACTGGCTAAAAAAGATGGGGGAGAGGAGAGAAAATAAGATAACAATGTCTTAAGCAGTGATGGCATGAAATATTTTATTCAGGATTTCATTACCGTCTCTGATTCTTGTAGTTTTTAAATAAGCTCTCCAGCTGAAAACTGGTCAAAATCCAATGTGTCAAATCAAGCAGTACTGAAACAAATTTAAAGTGTGTTAGCTTGACCGATTGGGAATAAAGCCAGATGCATACAATAAAAATATGGCTATCAAAATATATCATGCCTTTAAAAAACAATCAAGAGGCTTGTTAGTCTCATCATTTACCAGGAGGGAGAAATATGAAGAGAGAATTAAAAACACATTAGGTCATTTCAGAGCGGGGAGAAAATGTGGCCTATTGTGTCTTTTTTTTAACCCTTATTTCACTGAAAGATTACAGCTGTAATATAAGCTAGGAAAAGCGAAAAAAAAAAAAAGTACAGAGTGAATATTTTCCATGTTAAAACTAAGCTTCATCAGAGACAATAAGCTAAAAATCAAAACACAGCTTTCAGAGTCTATGTCCAGGGATGAGTAGGTTAGACAGGAAAGCCTAGGAAGACCTT
The DNA here is from genome assembly GCF_003343035.1 of Apteryx rowi. NCBI lineage: Eukaryota > Metazoa > Chordata > Aves > Apterygiformes > Apterygidae > Apteryx > Apteryx rowi. The sequence continues at coordinate 489,855 of NW_020450748.1, forward strand.
TCATCTACTAGCATGAGATTGTTTTCGATGTTGTATCCCTAAGTGCACTAATATCACTTTGATTATCTGAGGCTATGGGCTTTCACCACACTGAACACTTTAAGGGATATACAGATAATGTATCATTGGTTTCATAATTCTTGTGTGATAAAAAGGGATTTTTTTCCTCTTCTACTGTTAAAATCTTTCTTTCTCCAATTTTAACATCCAGTTCCCCAGCCTGTTTTTAAGCACTTACCTCTTTCCAAACAGTACTTCTTCCCCTGGTGTTTTTATCCTTTCTAGACAAGATTGTCAAAAACTCTCAAACTTAGTTTACTGCTGTCCTTACTAGAGTTAAAGTTAAAGTACTTGGTGGTGCTTTAGCTTTTCAACTGTTAAAGTCAGTGGATGTAACTACTTGCCTGACAGGTGCTATGGAAAATCTGAATTGTCATTTTTGGATTCAATTTTGTATGGAAATTTACAGTTGCTTGCATTTCTGGCAACTGGAGCAGCAAAAAAGAAACTCTCACTTGGATGCAGAAAATCTGCTATGACCTTATTTTGGAATTTAAGAAGAATAACACAAGCTTGGCTGAACACTCCCCCCCCCCTCCCCCCCCCCCGCCGCCAGCCTCCATCTGCATTCCTTCCACACAGCAAACAGCCAACACAATCTTTCCTACTCTAAGAAGGCAGTAAATATATAAACTAAATGGAGTTAATAGTTATTTTCACCAGTAATGCCAGTGGTGATTTCCAGTCAACATAACCTATCCCAACACCATGCATAATTTAGCCATATTTTAAAGGTATTGAGCTCTAATTAGACTTTCATATAATTAGTTAGATTACCCCTACACACTCTGAATTCAGCCCATTCTGAACTTTGCCTGAGAATTAAGCTCTTCTTCTAAATGTAGGTATTTAGACTACCAGGCAAAACCCTCTCAGAGACAGGGACAGCTTGCTTGCAAGATACTCTTCACACTGGCTTCAAAAGGCTTGTTTACCAATTACAATGGAATTGTGTAAAAGACAGGGATAATGTAGCAAATTGATCCAAGACATGTAATCCAAGGATTTAGTCCCACAAATGTAAAGCACAGATTTAACCTTATTCCCAGTGAACTGCCTGGTACAATCAATGGGTTACTCATAAGAATAATGCTCTGCACCTTTTTCTGCGTGCAAGCTCAGCCTTTTGTTAAGAAAATCATTTTAGACGAATCGGTCCTTGATAATAAAGGATGAAAATTCTGTGTCTCTTGTAGATTGGATATCATTTAAGTTATTGCCAAATGAAAAAAATATAGAATTTTATTGAAATGACTGTCACAATGAATTTTTACCTTATATTGTCTCTTGCGATGAAGATCATTCAGAGAAGAACACAGTGCTTTTCATTACTTCTGTTAATGACTGAGGTGTTGGCAAGAGGCCAAGGATTCCTTTCTATCCTAAGTTTACATGAGACGATGAGAAATCCATCATAGTCAGCTGGATCAATAAATGGAGTACAGCAACTGGAAATCTTCATGAGTTCCTCAGAGGAGGCTCAGAGGATTCAAGAACTATGTTCTCCCAGGAACTTGGTGGTACTTCTTGCTGTGCTAACTTGATGACCCTCCTAAAGAACTTCCATTTTACATTAACAATTTGACATTCCAGTACCACTTTTGGGGTACAGGTGGTCTCGAACCTCTTTTGGAACAGAAGAATGAAGATACAAGCATCAGGGCCCTGATTGCACCAAGAGGCTCTGCAGGCTCTTTCCCCCCACTCCAGGGGTTTAGCAGCCTCTGTTCACCAGCTCTGATATGGTGTAGCTGTGTAACCTTAAATCAAACTGTGGTAAAAACAGAATCACAGAATCATGGAATGGTTGAGATTGGAAGGGACCTCTGGAGATCATCTAGTCCAAAACCCCTGCTCAAGCAGGGTGACCTACAGCATGCTGCCCAGGACCATGTCCAGACAGCTTTTGAATATTTCCAAGGAAGGAGACTCCACAACCTCTCTGGGCAACCTGCTCCCGTGCTGTTACCCTCACAGTAAAGAAGTTTTTCCTTATGTTCAGACAGAGCTTCCTGTGTTTCAGTTTGTGCCTGTTGCCTCTTGTCCTATCGCTGGGCACCACTTTACATGCTCCATTCAGGTATTTACACACATTAACAAGATCCCCCCTCAGTCTTCTCTTCTCTAGGCTAAACAGGCCCAGCTCTCTCAGCCTTTCCTTGTATGAGAGATGCTCCAGTCCCTTAATCATCTTAGTAGCCCTCCACTGAACTCGCTTTAGTAGGTCCATGTCTCTCTTGTACTGGGGAGCCCAGAACTGGACACAGAGCTCCAGATGTGGCCTCAGCAGGGCTGAGTAGAGGGAAAGGATCACCTCCCTCGACCTGCTGGCAACACTCTTCCTAATGCACCCCAGGATACCATTGGCCTTCTTGGCCACAAGGGCACATTGCTGGCTCATGGTCAACTTGTTGTCCACCAGGACTCCCAGGTCCTTCTCCACAGAGCTGCTTTCCAGCAGGTCAGTCCCCAGCCTGTCCTGGTGCATGGGGTTATTCCTCCTTTGGTGGTGGAATAACTTTCCCTACAGCTGTGAGGGGAAAGCTGTGAGAAGCCTTGTTGAGGGTCTCCCCCTCCTTGGGCTAGGCTGTTGCCTGCCATTCTTGGTTGTTTGAGTTACGTTGTAGGTATGTCTGTGTCTGCTCTAGTACCTTGCTGACCCTGCTTTGCTCACTGGCTTCCCAGCTGGACCTCAGACCTGTCTTGTCACTAGAGACTTTTCTGGCAATCCAGGCTCTTGGCTGACTCAGATTAATCTCACCGAACTTGCTCTGCTCTTCATTTTTGTGTACTGTGGGGCTGCGCCCTTGTTGGTGAGGTCCCTTCCTGCCTTGCTGTCACCCTTGGCTCCCAACTCCCCTTCCCAAGTGGGACAGACCACTGCTGCTCCCTGACAGTGAGCTAAAGCAGTCTGTAATAGAGCAATTTTATTCTGGCACCATCTAAAAAGGCAATTCCAAATAGCAATACTATACTAAGGAACCCTCCAGATAAATAAAGATGACCAAAGCAGCTGAACAGGATCACCTGGTTCAAGCAGAAACTGAACAAGAAGACTCTGTTCATGATGGCAGTCTTCATGGTGACCCACTCCAGTCCCCAAAGCTATTCTCAGTAGCGTGGGGCAGAAATGTGGCAATGGAATCTGTAGCAGCTAAAACCCTGGCTTTTCTGGGAAGAAACCTGGATTTTAAACATCCATACTAGGTAGCTGTGTCAAAGCCAACATTATTTAGTTGTGTCTGGAGAAGGAGAGAAAGACAAATGTGCACATAAGAAGCAGGAGCCATGAGCTAAAAAAGAAGCCCCATAATAAGGTCAAATTAGATTAAATTAATAAATGCGAACTAATGCATCAGAGAAAAATAATCCTACCTATACTTGTACAACAATAGGTTTTAAATTACCTGTTACTACTGGGGAAAGAGATCCTGCAGTCTCTGCATTTAGCTCTTTGAAAACATCAGTGGAAAGCAAAAGACAACTCAAATGACAGAAATTATTAAGAAAGGAAGAACTAGCAAAACAGGAAGYATCATTATGCTCCAGCATAAATTCATGAGTAGTGTGTGCAGTTTTGGTTGTCTGATCTCTAAGAAAATAGCTTATAACTAAAATCAAACACTCCCCCCCCCCCAAAAAAAAAAAAGAGAGAGAAAAGGATGACCTTTTTCTTGCATTAGCCTTGGTATGGTAGCAAACTTCTTACATGCTTTTATCAATGGCCCAGATATGCTTTTTAACAGTTCTAATCCCTTTGAAGCTGACTGCTCTAGCTGTTAGTGGCACTTTGTACTGAGTTTCCAGCACTTGGGCTTTCTCTCCAGGCCATTAGATAGCAATCCTTACAGTACCCTTGAGGCAATTATGACTAGTATGAGTTGTGATTAGTGCTAATTTTGGAAAAAGTAAGTCAAGCATATAGCTGGGAAATGGTTGTAACCATCTGTGATGTATCCAGCCACATAAATACAATCTTCCTTTTTTTTTCTTTTACTAGCAAAACATCTTTCCTAGCAAAACATCACTAAGACATGAACTCACATATTTCATGGCACATGAGGCAAAATTTCAGAGTCCTGCTAGATAACTGAAATTTCTCAAAACCCTGCTGAACCAAGTAGAAAATCAGTCTGCAAAACCCACGAACATGGAGTCGCAGGATCTGCAGGGTCTCTGCATCAGTACGTTATAATATTTGAAAGCCGAAGCAGCAGGGTCAGCTGTATACCTGACTGCCAGCTACTGGCTTGCTTACTCCCTCTTTCTTTGCAACTCGGCAGAAATACAGCACCTGGTGTAGATATATGTCTGACAAGAAACAGTATGGCACATGGCTGGGGTGTGAGATTGGCAAGTAAAATCAAAACTGTGATGGGGCTTTCCTCTCGTACTGTCCCTCGAATACTCCTGATTTGACAGTATTTGGGGTGAGGTTCTTTCCAAGTATGCAGTGTTACTTACACATGTGTTTGCCCTATAAGGACTATTAGCATGCAGAAGAGAAAAGTGGGCTGGTTGAGTTACCAGAGGTGTAGAACACAGCTGAAATGGCAATGCTTTCTATTGTATGGAATTTCTGATTTTACTGCAAGGCAGTACTCAAGCTAATGTACTCATGCACTTTATAAATATTTTAAGTAAATACAGACTAATAATAGTTGTTCCTTTTTTGGTCAGATCTTTTACATACGGCAAGATCAGGAGCCACCCTCTATCTCACAAATTTATAACAGGGTAAGGTTTTTTTTTTTTTTAATTTAAATTAATTCTGATTTATACAAGAACAAGAGAGACAAGAATCAAGCCCCCAGTTTTCAGCTGGAGGCATTTTTATTGAAGTTGTCATTCTAGCTTTCTTATTTCCAGACAGTAAATTTACTCACAGCATAGTCTTTGTAAGTGTTTATACAGCACTGAGGAAGCTTCTAGTAGGGTGCTCCCCTCAAAAAAATGCTTGTTCCCTTTTCTGATGTACAACCCTTAACCCCTCCATCAAGCCAGTCAGATTTTTCATCTGCCCTCGTACTCCATTGCACAGCAACCCTCCAAAGAAATCTAGGAGCAAAATATGGGAACTGATATTTCTGGCGGTCAAAAATCAAGTAGATTAAAAATGTTTTAGAGAAAACATTTTGTGAGGACACTACTCTAGTATGCATGATGGCATTACAGGTTGCAGATGTTTCCTTTGTTATGCATCACACCTGTAAAGTGTCTGCCTACATGGCCCCAGTGTGACAATAAGCTTGTAGCTGTAACCAAAAACAGAATAACAAAACAGTGCTGGCATCAGAGATACTGTGAAATGGAAAGTAAGCAAGACCTCTGTTTTTGATTTGCCAAGTCAATTTTGCATGGCATATTCATATATTTTGTACTTTGCTGATACACTTAATGCATATTACAGAATATGCCCCCCCCACACACACACCCAGCACCTTTCATTTGGGAAGTGTCATCCCCTAGCAAAATGCTAAAAATGGCTGAGAGAAGATCTAGCATCAGTACTACACTATTTTTGCCTCTGTGTGCTTTGTATGTGTGTGATACTTTTGGCAGCTGCTTTGGAAAATCTACTGTATGTTTTTCCCCCAATTATCTTCTTTTCTCCCTATGTTTTTTAGCACAATGGTATTCAGACAAAATTAGCTCCATGTAGGGCAGTAGTCTGTGTGGGTTTAAGTGAGATAAACACTGAGAAGGTAATTTTCTGACTGCTTACTGCTGTTGGTATTGAAGGGGCCAAATTTTACTCCATCTGCTACTATTAGCACAGCAAGTGGCCCCAGCCATTTTCAGGCATTGGGGGTCACTGACTTTGTCTTTCTGAATTAGAGCAGTGCAGATCTGGAGGCACTGAAATAAATAGCAAAGACTGAAGGGGAGGGCACTCAAAAAGGTCAATACCTGCTGAACTGCTCATACTCAGAGAAAGGTATTACTGGATATATGAAAAAATTCCCCTTTGAACAACGGGTTTAAATGGGACTTCAGTCTTGCACAGACCTTGTGCCAGTCCTCTGCCTGCGAGAGAATTTCACACCATGAAAAAGAGAAAGAGATTTAGGTCCAAAATAATTATACCACACTTTTAGAAAAATCAAAGTGGAAGCAATCTAATTGAAAAATGCTTTTATAAGCAGTAAATATATACCCCCAAATGTGAGTGAAAACTATTGCTGGTCTAAAATCTCTATTTTTAATAGGGTTTAAATAGGACAGATCTGAACTGAGAGAAGAACAGAAAAAATTCTAAAAATAGCCACCCACTATTAGCAGTTGCAAACATGCATTGGAACTCTTAATATAATTTAGCATGGCCTGGAACAAGGCCCTTAATGCAAATTAAACTCCCCAGGTGCCAAGGTAATAATGAGATACATTAGAAATCTTACAAAAATAAAAAATCAGATGATACCATGGGCACATTGAGCAGATACAGAATTAATGACACTTGGAGGACTCCATTTGAGGATACTCTATCTACACACTGGAGAATACTCTGAAACTCATACCTGGTGAACCAGGTATTCACCTCTTGTCCATTTTCAGGCAGATTTGGTTGAACCAGTAAGACAGGGAAAATTTGGAAGTTCAGCAGCTGGAGAGACTTGAATGGGTGCTTGAAGGGATTTGGAAGTCATTAAAGAGGTAAGAGTGGGAGAAAGAGTTAAGTGCTCCTCTCCATATCACACTATGATCCCTGAGGAGGAGGCAAATGAAGTAGCAAAATTCTTTTAGGGATCTACTGATAGGCATTTTCTGTGAAAATAAATTTGCTCAGCATCAGAAAAATAGCTTTGCTATTCTTTACATATGGAAGTGTGTTTAGTTACTACTTGTATTTCAGCAGAGCTAGGGGCAAGATCTGAGATCAGGGCCCCACTGTGGTAGACACAAAGTAAGCAAACAGCCTCTGCTCTGAAATATTAAAGCCCAGCAGTCTCAGGCAGAGAGAACATACCCAAACTAGCAGAAACATAGCCCGGTAGAGAAAGGATTGATTAAATACTCCTGTTGCCATCGCCTTGAACACTGCATTAGCACCTGTAGCTGCACTTAGGACTGATCACATATACAAGAAATGACTCAGGCTTGGGCCTTGTGCCATAGGGCATATCTAGGCCCTCCTAATACAGCAAGATGGGCCTTACTAACACAGTTACTTCTCAATCTGCATAGCTTCAGCAGTGGCCAAGAGGACTTTGTCCAGTAGTATGACTCATTGGAGGAGCTCCCGTACCTTTTGGTACTTCTCCTGTGATGGGGACACCAACAGTCAGATGCAGTCTCTGGCAGCTGGTCCGACATTCCCAAAAGCTCTTCTGACTTCCAGGAATGGCTTTGGAGGTGGGTATCTGGTGCCATATCCCTACACAGACAGGGAAGATAGGAGGGTAGTGGTAATGGTGCAGGAACTGTCTACGCTGAAAAGGTGTAAGATGAGCTCTGCAGTGGCCAGTTAGGGCAAGCAGTTAAGTCTTTATGGCAGCTTCATGCTGATGAAGGGAGCAGTGCAAAGCCTTTCTGTGGGACAGGATCTAGCCCTTTCTGGTGACTTGTCCAGATGTAATACATAATGGTCCTCCAGTGAATAAAGTGAATAAATAGCATATTGAAGTATTTTCTCGATAACCTGTATTATCTGTATCTCCATCCGCCATCTATGTTCTTAGGTATTCCTCAAAGATAAGAGATAGGAGATCACAAATGTACACTAACAAGATGTGTGAACTTTTTCAAATAAACCTGGAAATTGTCCCAACTGAAATTTCAAGAGTAAGTAAGTTCTCAGAAAGTTTAGCTGATCTTCTCTCTGCTGCTGTTCAGTATTGAACACTTTCAGGGCCCTGCTACAGCTGTTGAAGTAGTGTAAAATTACTGGAATTCTTCTCTCAGAGTGATCAAAAATGACAGGAAAAAGTAATATGAGAGAACATCTCATGTAAAATTTCTGTCACTCTGCTATGGAAAGTCCAACAGGTTTGGAGAAACAACATACTTTGGCTCAGGGGACTTCAGAACTTTTGCACATTTGTTCATTAATTATTTCTATTACAGAGGTGCTTTAAGGCCCATTTAGTGGTGCCCATTTTATTCTGAAAGTTTATAGAAATAAAATGTCTGTTCTCTGAACAACTCACAGTTTACATAGGTGAAGAAGACAAATGTTTTCCATATTTAATACATGAGGAATTGAGGCAGTGGGATGTATCTGAGACCATACAGAAAATTAATGATGGAATTAATAACTGAAACCAGGTCCTAAATCTCAGCCTTGTGCCTTAATCACAAAAGCATACATTTTCTTTAAATATATGGATTGTTGGAAATTTTAGAATGACATAGATGTGGCTAGAATGTGGCATTTAAATTAAAAGCCCAGTCAGACTTCATATACTCAGCCAGCAATATATCTGTGGGAAACCCTACTTTTAGAAAGATTTCACAAGAGATATTTGGAACTACTTGCTGTGTTGTACAGAGGACTGTGTTGCAGAATACTGATGAACTCATTTTGAACACAGATTTTGAAATATTTTTATCAACCCCTGGGCTCTGAGTGATTTCTGAATAACAAATGACTTATATGAATAATATAAGAAATGATATCCTGCAGCTGTCATCTTAATATTTACATAATAGTTTCTTCAGCTGCTATATTGATTTAGTGTACAAAGCCAAATGATTTATGTGAAAGTGCAATTCTTTAAAAAAGTTTCACAGTCACATTTTTCAAAACTTAAAAAAAACTTATGAAGTAATTAACACTGTAAAAGATATTTTCTAAGTAAACAGCAGTCCAGGAGCTGATTTATCTAGGACATACAACTTGCAGGGGTTTTGAGTTACAGCTTAGTATCAAAAAAAGTGAATGTGCTGAAAAAATTTAGCAGTTTCCTCCTTAGAAAGCAACACCTTTTGAACAAAGAAAAAATAGACCTGTAAATTCCATAGGAAGTGTAACCTGCCATATCTGTGCTAGCATCATTTAACTATTTCTCAAAACTTTAGAATCCTTGTGGTTTTCCCCTTTTCCCCTACTTGCTGTGTTTCTTGGCTGTTTCTGTGATGTGGCCTTACAGGAGAAGAGCAATATTCTTCACACCTGTAGCCTCACCTACTAGCACACTTATTCTCATTTTTCCTCAGCCTTCTACACTCAGTTTTTTGTTGGCTTTGTTTTTTGAGCAGAGCTGCTTGTCATTTTGCAAATATACAAATACCTAGGTTAATATGGTGGGTCAGATTCAGAGCTGAAGTGTAAAGCAGTATAAATTTCCTGATGTGACATGCTGGTAAACAGGCACCCTTAGTGCCTAGAGTTTTGGACAGCTAGCTGGAGTGTGATAGTCGTTCATCATGAATGGCAGTGTGCACAGAAATAACAAGAGCAGTTACAAGGTCTGGGCACTGCTGTGTACCCGGGGAACAGGTCTGAGCTCCCCAGCCCTGGGCAAAAACACAGCCCCTTCTGCCTGAAGGCACAGAGCCAGGTAAGGCTTGGAAGCACAGGAGTCGGGCTGGATGGCGGAGATGAAAGGAGTGAGGCAAAAGGATACAGGAAGGCATGACTTCTTGTCTACATAAAGATTTTATGTAGCTTGTGGAGTCAGGAAGCCTGGCCATCTCTGAGATATGAGAAAACAGGGCTACATTTTCTCTGTGCCATTTTTCTATAAAATTTTGAGAAACTCACCATAGGTTTTTAAATGGGCCATTAAAAATAATCATTATACAGCAATGAAACTAGAGGCAGCCGTGTGTGCACCCACCATCCGAAGGAACCGGGCCAGAGACGTCGCTGTAACCCAGGGTGGTGATCCGGATCTTTCCTTCACCTCTTCTTTCTTTCTCTTTCTTTCTTTCTCTCTCTCTTTCTTTCTCTCTCTCTCTCTCTCTCGTATGTTACGGGCCACTCAGCCCTTTATAAGGTTCAAGGTTTAAACAGCTTCTGCCATAAATAAAACTCTTCAATCGATTGTTTGGTATCATAGCACCTTAATTTAGCCCAAGGGTATTCCAAACACTGGTTATCTCAGTGTGTTGTCCAGGACAGCCCTCTTGGGACCTAACAGCCTGTAGCTGTTTCTAAAGGCCATGTCCATCTCAAAAGCCAGTAAGGCCACTGCAATTCCTTAACTCATTCAGGCCAAATTTAGGAAATGATCCCCTAAGAATGTATGTAAGGACTACTACTATTAGAGACAGGCTTAAGTAAGTGAACAAATGCTTTCCCAGAGCTGCGCCTATTCTCCCTTGATCAAGTCCTTTTTAGGGATAGTTCTGTGACTACGTGCCATAACCCTGCAAACAAACACGCTCTCAAAATATGTTACAATGTAAGTTACAACCTGACTGTTTATGAGACACTTGCAGTTAATTTTTTTATTTGCCTTTCCATGGCTATTTGCCAAAATCAGCAACAGTTGATGCATATATRAGAGCTAGAAATTCTCTGAATAGGCATGCTTATATGTACATTGAAATATGCCCCAAATAGTTATTAAAATGTGATTTTGTCAGTTATGTTTCTAAACCACATCTTCGAATCATTACTGAAGTAAAAAAATATAATACAATGGTACACCTTAAATAGGACTTTTGGATAAACTTTTGGCATCCAGGATTGCATGATTCAGCCTCTAATTTCCAACATCTGCTTTAGACTGATTAGCAGAGATACTCAATACTAATTATATTGAAGTTAGCAACTATGTAAAACATAATTGTGAATCTTCATAATTTCATGGCTCTTCAATTTCTGAGCTGTTAGTAACTACAAGGCATTTAGTTGACAGTTGATGTCTGCATATGCAGATTGAGACAATCTTCTGATTTTCTTCCTGATTTCCTTCAATTGAATTATAGTACAGTTTGTGTTACTTCATCTACTTGTGGGTGAAATTGTACGTATTAGTGACCTGAATGAAAACCAGTATAGAGAACTCTGTATTGACAGTGGGAAAACAGATGTACACAAGAGAAAGAGCGGGAACTTTTAAGTGCATTACTAATAATTTATATACCTCTGCCAAAGCTCAACACCCTTTAGTTACTGCGAGCACAATTCACCATTTTTGTCTGTCCACTGCTTTTCTCCACTTTAAAATTCTGAGTCAGATCTACCACATCACTTTGCTGAGGCTGGCTGTCAGGCACCCTGCAGCTAATCAGCCCTGATGGTAAAAATGACAGTGGTATGTACAAGGGCACAAAGACTGTGATGTCAACAATAGTGTTCACCGAAGATGGGAGGCATGATAAAACAATAAGTTATATGGCTCTTTGCCAGCTGGCAAATGTAAGCTTTTGTAAGAGTTAATCCATATGGATGAATGTAGAATTAAGCAAAGCAAAATGACACTCTTCCCTGTTTTTAGCTAGAGGAAGGCCAATATCTGATCAGTTTGATTGGTGCAAAATGTTATAGTAGAAGGTGAAAATAATAATATTCATGGAGAATGTCTGAATCCTCTCCTTTAACAAGTACCCATCAAATTATTTATTAGTGTTGCTCAGTGTGGATCACCTCCTGGTGAAGAATAAGTCTTTGAGGAGCAGATCCTCTCTTTCACAATCAGGTTCTGCAACATGTCTAATTTCTACTAATTATCTTCATATAGAAACTGCAGATCCAATCCTGTAAATCCTATTTCTCAGAGATAGTCCTTTAATATGTGAGGATTCTCACAACAGAAGCATACTTCTGAACAAGGAATCGCATCCCTGTCCCCAGTATGGCTGGTGAGGAAAGAAGCTATTTAGGACTTTCCCTGCTGTTGGAAGTGTTATGGAGTACAGATTCAAATTTCGCTTTCCATCTGTCCTGAGGAACTGCGTTTAGGAAACTCTCTTTAGCACCACTACCTTTAAAGCCACAGGAGCTGGGTGTGACGCAAGCTGCTCCCAGGCTTCTCTGAATGACACCAGGGGTTGACGCCAGGTCAACAATCCCAAGAGCTGAGGGGGCTCAAAGCCACCGAGCGGCGAATGATGCAATCCACATTCCCTAAAGGGGAAAAGGGGGAGCACAGATTGAATCCTTATTTGGTGATGTAATCTGTGGTGCTTAAATACAAGCATCCTYACATACTGATTAATTGCAGCTAGAGCCAGAAATAACCAACAGTATTATTTAATATTTATACTGTGTCATAACTCCGATCTTCAGTGCAGCTTTACAAAACTTTGCAGAAAATTATGGACCTTCAGCATGAGATATCTGGTTAGAAAATTAAAAGAAAAAATATTTTAACTCAAATGAAAGCCCTCAAATATATTTAAAATTACTATATATGTATCATAGCTGATTAAGCCCTTACTTTCCTCGACAACATATAAAAAAAGAAGGAAAGTATAATTAGATGTCATGAAGCTGTGATTGTTTCTAATTCATTGGACAGACTAGCTGTCAGCAGGATAAATGAATCATCCATAGATAACTCATATTGCCATATTTATGTGAGTGGGACTTTTAAAAAGAAAAACAGTCAATAAAAATGAAATTGAAAATGAAAATATTGTTGCAGGACAGTATTCTGAAAGCATGCCACAAGTAAAAAATAAAATGTGATAAAAAGTAAAATGTGAAGCCTGTTAGCTCTTTCTACTATTGTTCATATGTTTTATTGTTTTACTGTTTATATGCCAAGCTGATATTTGGCATATACAGTGTATTGGCTCACTAATTTTGTCTGTTTCTTATTTAGAAATGAGAAGTAGGACAGTGACATGGGTATAGAATGGGGAGATCTTCCAAACAACTTTTACTAGTGCTAGTAACAGTGGAGAAACAGGTTTGTTAAACTGAAGGAACAAAGAAAGTCTGGAATAGATTTGGACATTTATGCCAGGCATTTTGAAAAAAAAAAAGAAGAAGAAGAAGCCATCTCCTCAACAGAGGGTACATTATTTTTAGTAAGTGGGAAGGAGAATAAGAAGAGCAGATCAAAATATCTGACAAGACTGAGGGGTGCTAGGGAGGGAAAGGATGAGCCAACCTGATCAGAAGGGAATAAAGTTCCTATGCTCGAGAAATAGCAAATATTCYAACTTCCCTCCAATGACACAAAGGAAACATAGGTAAGCCTTGCACAGCGCCACACTGGATGTATTGTGTATGTCACATCTCTTTGACCTGATTTTCCTTCCCATTGTCAGCAAATTTTGTTTTCCTTACAACACCAAAGCTTTAGGCTACTTTGAGAGGCTTGGCATGATACACCAAGTAAAATAACCATTAATCATAAATCAGAAGTTAGGGAAGAACATCTACTGTACACCGCGAAATAGGTATTTGGGTTGAAGACTAAGAAGCCTTAGGTGTGGGAAGGGTGTGGTACTCCAGAGACACGGAAGGTGCTGAACAAACTCCAAATCGATCAGCGCATGTAAGTACCCGTATAACCTGGTAGCCACCTAATCACAGCGCTGAGTCTGAGTGCAGAGGAAGCAGCAGAGAGTGTTACATTACGATCTACTGCACATGAGCTCTGGAGGATAGGGAGTAGGAAGTTTAAACACTGAAGCTGGCGGTGGGTAAGAGAACTTTAAAAACATCCCGAGACCAACATCCCTGTTCATCCTGTGTGGGTGAATCATTAGACAGTAACAGAATTTCCAGTGGGTACTTTTAGTGAGTAGCCTTACATATCACCAGTATAATGCTGCATTAACTTGCATGTATCCTTTGTAAAAATGGTAGTCTGTTCTAAACAGAGGAGGCCTGAATCTGATCCCTTTCTCCCTTTCACAGCCAAATGAATCGAGACCATTCCCAGGAAGATCTATTGAATTTCCTTAATGAAGAATCAGTGAGTGACAGAGACTGTGTCCTGCACTCATCCTCGGAGCATGTGACTCATATTTGATTCTTATTTTTTAATGGTAAAAGGCTTTTTGAAATCCATTTAAGTCTATTAGTGCTCCCAGAAAACTGTGCACTCACTCATTTTCTCAAAATAAATATCCTGGACTTAATGGAGCGTAGCGTCCTTTCACTACCAGTACCCAAGAACTCCAATTATGCATTATTAAGCTATTAAACTGAATTGAATGAAAGGAATTGGCACTTACTGGCAAGATCACTGTTCTAAAATGCTCTGTAATAAGCTATCGAAAAATTAGCAAGCAGCTATCTGCCATCTAAACTGCCATCTCCTACCAGCTGCCGTCATTTTGTTTGCTCTAACAGTTGGAACACATTTATGAGCACATCTTATGCATGCACATGTATACACAGAGGTCCGTGCACACAGGGGGTCTACCTGTGCTCTCACGTACTGAGCTGGCAGTAGGTTTCAGCAAGCCAACTCATTCAGAGCGTGCTGTAGGCTAGTTCCTGCAGCATTTTCCTCAAAATGACAGTGTCCCCCCTGGAAGTCTCTAAAATACACTCTAAGATCAGATAGGATATAGGGCTCTAAAAACTTTAGGATGGAAAGCAAAAGCCTCCCTGAGCGCCCCAGATAGCTTAAATTATATTTAAGATATATATATATACATATTTAAAATATATATATTTTAATAATAAATGAATGAACGGTAGACCTTCCTTCTATTTATTGTTCCATTTTGTGTGCAGGCAATGCTGAAAGGGGAAAAGAGCCATCATAAACATGTTACATTCTTGTAAGATGATATGATCCATAAACTTGGGATTTCCAAATAAAAAGCTGATGGCAACACCATAAAAGGCTTCAGGGATGTGCAAACATCAAAAATGATTATCTAATGCTTCACCTGCTTGAAAAATCAAAGAATAAGTGATTTATTATTGACTGCAAAGCAAAACAATTCAGCCTCTTGGTTTATGCGTCTTAAGAGTGCTGTCCAAAATCCACAGCCAACCTTTGTGGTCTCTGCTGCACACTGTGGATTTATGGTAAAGCAGTGCTTTTGTTGTTTTGTCTGTGCAATGCTGACATCCATTATTATACATTTCATTTCTTTTATTGCTCTTTTTATTTTTATTTTCTGACATTGATTTTATAGGTGACAAACATTCCCCTGAGTTATGACTGAGTTTCCTCCTCTCTCTTGCCCTAACACATGTATTAAAAACATATGTTTGGATCTGTCTGTTCAAAATTGCCACGGTACAGAGTGGAAAGAGCAAATAAAAATGTTAATCAATTATGCAGGGCTGATGGTGGAGTTGAGCCAGAACTACTATCCCTCCCTACTTTTAGCAGCACAATGCAGTTCATCTCCATGGAGTTCTATTGTCAATGAGCCCAATAAGAAAATACAGTCTCCTGTAAGTGTATAATAAAATCTAAGTTTATACTGTACCAGATAAAGTTGTAAGTAGTTTACAATGACTGTGCTGATTGCACTAATAAGTAGTTGCAGATTTATGACTGCAAATACATTTCTTCCACTCAGTGATGAGCTCAGTACCCATTTCATACAATGCTGACATGAGCCATTGTAGTCTAGTACATAATCTGTTCACCTGCCTGATTCAAGCAAAAGCCCTGAACCCTTCCATGCATGTTCACGCAGTGACCTGGCTAGAGCTACAGTTTCCCAAACATCATGCCTCACATTTGATACCTGAATCCCTGTTTAAACACTTTAAATACAATTTGTTCACAAAGTTGCTGAGTACTTGCGGTCTCTTTGCAGATACTGAAATGAAACGGTCTTCACCCACATTTGTTCAGGTATGATCAGTGTGTTTGGTCTGGGTGAATGACTGAGGCTTTAGGGATTTGTTTGCTTGGTGCTACTCTGAGCTGGGGTAGGGAAGCTGGCTTGTGAGGGAAGCATCACATAAATGACCCACATGGGCTTCTCATCTTGTTCCAGTGGCCTTTTTTCCTTCTTTCCAAACACAAAATCAATAAAATATATATGATATCTTTTTAAGCAGAAATCCTGTTAATTGTAACCATAATAATGGAAATGATGTGCAGTCATTTTGGACTGGGACAAGACTAAATGCACATTCACTTATTGAGGAATGTGGATTTACTGTTTCATAGTCTCAAACATTAACATTGTCCCACGCAGTCAAAAAAATTCAGCTATTCAAATGACCTGTATATTTAATAGCTGTTAGTTCAGTTGGAGGTAAACAAGCACTGACTTAGTCTAGACTGCAAACAAGGATTTTGGGACACTAAGAAAGGGCTTACACGTCTTGCTATATAGCTTGTAGAAATGAGTATAGGAAATTATTTATGAAAGTAATATATTACCAAAATCATCTCACAGACTTCTCATTAACTGGTGCATGACAAAATGCATAGTGTTACAGATGTTTGGAAAAAAAAAACAAAAAGAAAATGGTATGTCATGAACTCTCCTGAAGAGTATTTAAATGTGTGGCAATTAGATGCTTAGTATCAGTTTATTTATGCTCTTCCACCTTTTGTATATTTTTCTTCATCATTTTGCTAAGCTTGCTTTCACTCTCTCTTGGAGGAGTGTAGGAGGCAAATATATTCAAAAGTTAGTGACAGTAGAGTATTACTAATGTCATCTGCTTTGAGTTAACCTATAAAATAGACAGAATGATACCAAAACTATACTACATTTCCAGTTATGTCAACTACACACCTTTTGATTAAAAAGGGAAGAAAATAAATAAAAATAGTCCAGATGTTTTAACAAGTCTTAACCTTTTCTGTAGGCTAGTTATTTCCCCATTCTTTTAAACTCTTTTCTTTTATAGATATTTATTTTCTTGAGTTTCTTACTTCCTTCAGTTAATTTTTTCCCCTACAATGTTCCTCCACCTTACTGGACTTTTAAAGATATTCATTTCACTTCTTGATCTCTGAAGGTTTTTTCCTTTTTTCTTTATGACCAGAAGTCTACATGGATTGATCTGTGACAATTTATCCATTGCTTTTCAGCACAGCTAACACAAACTTTTTTTTTTCAAGCACTTTTCAGAGCACAGAGGTGAAATGCTAGTGACTTTGGATTGGAGGATAAATAGATTTCCTCCTACAAGCATAGCTTCTGCTTCTTCTCTGCTATGCTACTTCTTGAATTCTTCTCTCTATCGCACTGGCATCAAGGAGCTCAGTTCATCACTGACTTGAATCTTGTGTAGCTGCCTATGCTCTGGCAAAGAATGTTTCAGTCACAACAAATGAAAACTGCTATGTTAGGTGCCAATGGTGGAGAAAAATACCCTCTACTGGAAATTTCTTTCCTTAAATCCATTTTCTGGTATATTTGCATTTAAGAGCTTTCTAGATAGAGGCTGCAGATATTGCAGAATGCCACAGAATCCTTATGGAGAAGCTTCCATACCCTTGTTTGAGACCACTAGGAATATGGAGTACAGCAGAGAGACCACTGTGGTACATTTAATCTGAGCTATGCAGCCTCTTCCATCCATAGTGCAGCCATACATACGCACACCTCTTAGAATACACGCAAGGAAAGTCTCTGCCTCTCTCGCCCAGCACCTGTTTTGTAGGGAGTTTTTTAAGGTCTCACTTTCAGTCCTGGGAACAGACAGTCATCCTGCCAACAGGTAGGAAATGCATGGATCACTGCCAAAGTCCAAATTTAAAAGAGTGGGTATGTGCTAGCGAAAGGCTGTATTTTGCAGGTGTGGCTGTGGAACATCTGGCACAGCTGGGGGAGTTCAGAGAGCCCTAATGAGTTAGGACTTACTGGAGATTGATGTAAAAAAAACAGTTTTCACAAACTTTCAGCCTTTCTGCTGCCAGAAGCACCTTAGCCCGCCTTGTGCTGTCTGGTCTGCTGGAAGAGTGGACAAGTCTGGGGTGGGCACCAGGGGAAGAGGGCAGAGGGTAGGCTGCTAATCCAAAGAAGCCGCTCAGGCATCTGAGGAAGAGCTGCCTCCCCACCACTCTCCATGTACAGCCTGGCAAGAGTGACTGACAGGAGTTTAATACAAATGGTTCATCCCCGCTTCATCTGTGTGGCAGGCCAGAGATACATCACCAGAGACTGTCAAACGTGCTGGAGAAATCTGTCAGTTTTTCATACATGGCGGCTGTCCATCATTTATAACCTTCTGTACCTGAGCTCCTGGGGAGAAGCAAGCTGCAGACGGGGAGATGCCTGGTGGAGCTCAGGCAGCTGGCAGGGCTCCTGCGTGGCAGAGGCAGAGGGGGCAGAGCAAGGCAGGCAACTGGCACAGCGTGGGGATGTTCGCGCGGGGCCGGCCGCCGGCGCTGCGCAGGGATGTCCACGCGAGACTGAGCGAGCCCAGCACTGCGTGGGGACGTCTGACGCACACAGAGTGCCCGGCCCACAGGGGAAAGCGGATATGGGCAGCAGCAGTCCCAGGTGGCTTTGAACACATGCCATTTCAAAGATTTTTTGGAAGATTTCTGCCTATTTTTTGCGTCCCCTTTGCGCAGCTCGCAGAGCTCTTTCATCCTAACGGTTCCACACAGAGAGACGAGGCCATTTTTTGCCGGTTTGGCGTTTCTGCCCCCTCTCCAAACCCAGCGCCCTGCAGCCCCAGCGCCACCAGGGGGCGACGGACTCAACGGTTCCCCCCAGCCGCGCGCGGGCGGCCGCCGCCGCCCCCTCCCCGCCGC
>NW_020450748.1:508563-552393 GCF_003343035.1 Apteryx rowi
CCCGAGTGCCAGCCGCGGCTGCCCGTGCCGCGGCTCGGGGCTGCCTGCCCTTGCTCCGGCTGTGCCGCTTTATTGAACACCGGCCCTCCTCGGGCGCGTTTGCCTTTTTACAGGAGCGGCACCGCCGTGAAAGGCGTCGCGGCGGCCGCACTGGGACGGCTCAGCCCCGAGGCGAGCTCCGCTGGCGGCGTTAGCGTGGCCGCGCGGGGCCTTTGGGCTCACTGGCCCTCAGGGAAACGTGGGAGGAGGCTGCATTACAAACGTCGTAAGAATTTATGCATTTCAAAAAAAATTTTTTTTCAGTGTGTTTAAGATCTGGGCCGTAGCCCAGGAGGCAGCCGTGGTACCAAATGGGGGAAATGACAGTGTAACTGTAAAGGGTAACTGTAAAGCACAGACCTGCGTGCGGCTTGCCAGGGCCTGGCTGAGACTCACCGTGACTCCAGTCCCTGCCTCCATCTTGAGGAAGAACGACCCCAAAATCCAGGCCAAGCTTTGTGGCTGCTAGTGGCCTTCCTCCAGAAAGGGAAGTAAAGGCAGAGAAAATAAATATTCTCACAGGGAGAGGCTGCAATGCAGAGGAGCCAGGGTGGAAAAGACAGGGGAGCAGGGCCGTGTAGCTCTGCTCCTCTTCCTCATCAGTGTAACAGCCAAGGAGGCCCTGCAGATCGTGGCAGCTGGTCCTTTTTTCTGCGGGGACCGAGGGGAGAAAGGCTAAGGCTGTTCTCTGGTGGGAGCGGGCTCTGCTAGCAAAGCTGGGCTAGGCAGCGAGCAAGCGAGGCCTTCGTGAGGGTGGACAAATATGCCCGGGAGTGTGAAAGTGGGGCTGCACGTGTTGCACTGGCCGATTTTTGGATGATGGTGGAGGTGCTGGCAAATGCAGGTGCATGTGTGTGCTGGCAGGCAGCTGGAGCGCAGCTGTGCCGGCAGTGCGGGGTTGCTGGGGGTCTTGGAGCCAGGCTTGCAGATAGAAATGGTTGCGAATAGGGCGGCATTTTATTTTGCCCCAGAAGTAAATTTTCACAGAAGGCTGGGCTTGGAGAAACTGTTGAAGGGGCTATACTCCGTGGATGTCAGATCGCGTACCCTTCTGCCCTTTTGGGATTTGCCTGAGGACCTAGTGAAACTGCAAGGTGAAAAGGTGGCATAAAACCATTTTAGCTAAAACACGCTAGCTTGACTGAGACAAAACAACAAGCAGGCCAGAGCTTTGGCTCTGGCAACCGGCACTTGGGAGCACTACCTCACCTCCAGCCACCCTCCAGGGCGGTTTTTGGGGAGTTCCCAGGAGTGGCAGCTGTGCTCCTCCGTAATTCCTCCCTCCCTGCGCTGAAGGCAAAATCCAGTCTCTGCTGGACACGCTTAATTGTCTGTTGCTTTCAAGCAGCACTCTGTGTTTGTATGCATATATCTATATATGTAGTACATATATAAATAATGTAATATAGTTACATTACTGACATTGAAATGCAGGGGGAAAAAAAGAGTGTGCTCAGACAGTAGAAGCTAATTTTACACAGAGGAGTAGCCGCAGGCAGATACAAATTAAGAAACCAGGCAAATCAAACAGCCAGCCCTGGAAGCAGTGCAGAATGCCAGTGCATAACTAATTACGTATTATGAGCAGACACTGATGACTTGCAGGCAGAGGAAGACGACATGGTTAGGATTATGAAATGGTCTTACCTCACAGCAGCCATAACCCCAGTGAGTCTCAAAATGTTCTCCCTCACAAGCATCTGCATTTTCAAAATTAGGCAAGGTGAGGCCATACAAAATCCTTTGCGGGAAACAAAAAAGAAAGCATACCCTCTGAATAATCCTTTGCAATCTCCCACTGTGATCACTTTTCTCAGATGGGCTAGATAACAACTATTAAAGTTGATTCATGGGTCTCCACTTCTCCAAAATCTCACCATTACATCTGTCAGGAGAGGGAAGGAGTAAAGGAGAGAAGGGCTGTATAATGTTTCAGATGATAGGGGTAGAGTACAGGCAAGGGAGGGTGCATTAGGAAGGAAACTGTGCCTTTAACAGGCTCTGTTATTAACCAGGGGGAACAGAAGCCTTTTGTGGTGCCCAGGTTGCTGTTATGAAGCCCTGATCAGTTATACTCTGGATGTGAAATGAGATTTCCTGCTGTTGAGTCGCTGCTGAGTCACTGCTGAGCAATCCCTGGAGCTGGCAGCTGGGCGCTATGACAGTAAGTGTATAAATAATCTCTCAGATGACTCCAAGGAAGTGCAGTACTCTGGTAACAGCTTGATCAAAGCTGTAGCCCTAAAGGCCCTATACCAGCAAAACCAGAGAATGACATTTCGGATGTAGTCTGGAGGCATAAAGAAAGGTGTGATTTTGGTGCGGAAAGGCCAGCATTAGCTGAAACAGACCACAAGCAATTTATTGCCAGAAAGAGCCTGGCAGATAATAATGTTCTTTTCCTCCCTGCTCTTTCATGATTACAAAAATCACCTCATTCAGCTATGCACATCTGCAAATCAGAGCCAAACCTGGAAGAGCTGTAGTGGTTGCAGATATCTTCTCTGGAGCATTTGGTAAGGGTGGAGTGGCATTCAGAACTGGATTGTGCAGTCCTCAGATTTACAAAGCAGAACAATGCACAACCACAACAGAAAGCTCTGTTATGTTTTAGGTGAAGATTGCTAGGCTCCTTTTGAGGAGAAATCTCAAAGAGAGACTTAAGAGAGCCCTTAAGAGAGCCCTTAGGAGATTATTTCAGCCCTGCAAGTTAGTTTCATTAAGAGGCTGCTTCTGCATGTTGGAACTTGCCTGACTAATTTATTTATTAGTTATTGTTATGTTTGGTTGGAGAAGGAATATATAGAGACCTATACCTTTAAAGGTCTGGCAAAAGGCAGCTGGAACTAGCTGTGTGGTGCAAAATTATGTTTAAAGACATGATCGACTGGAGTATTAACACTGAATGAAGCAGGACTTCATACAGAGACTTGTCTGTCATACATCACCAAACACCCTTCTTTTTATCTCCTGCTCCCCCCTCCTGCCCCAATCTTCCATTTTGTTCATAAGTAAAAACAGGGAAGAAAATCTTTGTATTTTCTTTGAAAACACTGTCAAAGACTGGAGGAGGACAGTCTCGAGTAAAGCAGAAGACTAAAAAGACTTGAAAAGCAAACATATCAATCTGACTGTTTATGAAAAATCCTGATAAAGATTCTCTATCTGATGCTGAAAGGTCATTCTCAATGCAGTACATGTTTTCCATAGCCATGAATGGTTTCTTCCCCCTCTGAAGGCTTTTATAGAAGATGGTGAAACAACAATGCAAAATCATAATGGTTAAAGCGCAATATATAGCAGAGAACAGAGATGAACTGATGTTCTAGTGAAAGGAACAGTAAATAATAAACAAAACTATTAGGAAACATGAGAGACATAGGCCATTCTGTAGCTAATAGATAACAATGACAGTGCCCTAAGGATAAAAGTAGGAGAAAGCAACTACAATGAGTCTTTTTATATCAGTATATTTTTCATAAATATGAGAAAACAAAGTAAAAAACCCTCAAAAGACAAGTTGTCTCCATTTGTTATTAATGCAGGAGGAAGAATTGAAAGTGCCTTTGACCCCAGAGAGTGATCTGAGTGCATCACAAGTCTTCCAGGAATAAGGGCAAGGAAGATGAACTACTGAATAGTGCAAGAAATAATGGATGAATAACAAAAAAAATGGACATAAATCTGTTGCAGGATGAAGTATGAGGCAGTAGTGGCAACTTGGCAACTTGCTAAAATTAAACTAGTGAATCTAAGCATTAAATGTATCTATGGTGTATCTTGTTTGATTCACTGAGAATACATTTGAGATTGCAGTTGGCAAACTGTTTTTTAGTGGTCTAATAGACTGAATTTGAACAGAGAGAGAGAAATAAATGATTTACAACACTGAATAAATGATTTACCACATTTTCTTGTGGTAGTTTTTGTAGGACACTGTGGCTTAGTATATGTGGTCCTCACATGCAGGTTGCCCAAGTCACCAAATACTTCATACTTCAAGTGTCCACTCCTCTAGCTTTAGCACTTCTGTGGAGCCCCTCAGGAGCAGTTGCTAGAGCCACGCCAAATTTTTCTTGCACACTATACTGTGCCACTCAGTGACTATGTCAGTTTGTAGTACTGTGACCTCTTGAACCTGAAAATCTCAAAGAAATGTGACCATCCTCAAATAAATATCTCATTTTAGAAAGGATTTATTTGATTAATGCATTCATTGAAATCTATCCATTTATTTAAAAATAAAAGTTTTATTTAGACAAAAAGACAACTCAAGGTTAAAAAGTGTAAGGCATGGACAAGAAAGCAGGAGAGTCAAAGAAAAAGCTCAAACACAAGATGTTAAACTCTATGACAGTAATTCAAATCTTATCTCAAATAAATGTAAATAGTCAAAATCTTGCTTGCTCTAAGCTTATAAAGGTGCCATATAGTTCCGTGATGTGCCTTATTTCTTATACCCTTTCCAATAAAGACTACTTTTAGAGGCAGGAAACAAAGCAAAACTAGCTGTTACCAAGGAGGATCACATTCCTATGACTATACAAGGTGGCAGTTTGTATACATATTCAGGGTGGAACCTGTTTTTTTTGTGTGTGTGTGTGTGAGAGCACCTTGGAGCTGGTTGAGTACAGGTTGGTTTGCACTCTAAAAAATCTCTCAGACCTGAGTGTTGCTTCTGCATGAGGTGATGACACTTAACTGTCTGAATGCAGATGAGCTTTCACCACACTGAGCCTTCCCTCTCTGCATCTCTCTTCCCAGTAAGGCAGAGTTTTCCAGTACCCTGGCAGGTTGTCCATCCCAGCTTCCACAGCAAGGGAAGCCTTAACAGGAGGAGCTTGTCAGACAGTCTCTACATATCTGAAGGCACCATCCTTTGGGAGTCTCACCTGTAACTGGCAGTTTGTTGGTGCAGAGAGCCTACTTTTTTTTTCTTCCCCTTCAGAAGCTGTTTCATAAACCTCGGCGTTTCATAAATGGTTCCTGGAGCAGGACTCCAGCTAAACCTGGCAGGAATGCACTGCTTGGGACGGCCAAACATAAAATGCTGTTATTTTCTGCCTTCTCTGCACTATTCCCCATATATGTGTGATCTGTGATATTTACAGGTTTTTAAAATGTCAAGGAGCCTACAGAGTACCTTTGATTTGTTCCAACACCTTGAAATCAATGGACTGAGAACAATTTATGCTAGCTGAGAATCTAGGCCACAACATAACTATCATGTGCTTTCCTATGTTCAGCCAGTTCCTCATTACTTCCATTATGAAAGAGAAGCTCTGAATAAAAAACTTACTTTGTCCTCATCAGTATAGATTCTGGGCTCCCTACAAACCTTAATACATTCGTCCTCACAAAATCCCTTTGAGGGGAGTGCTATTCTCCTCATTTTATATGGTATTTAGAAACAGAGAAATTACGTGAATTGCTCGATGCCAGGGATGTCTCTTAAGTTCCAGTCTAGTGTGTGGGCTTGAAGATCATCCCCTCTGCCAGATATTATTAAATGAACCTCAGGATACAATTGCAGACTTCTTGAAGCTCAGTCATGGGTGAGTGAGATGCTAAAAATTCCTCCTGTCTCATTCCCCATTAATGGTATGCTGTGGGCATTCTCCAGCTCTTTGGCTACTTCTCTTCAGCTTTATCTGTAATTCCTCCTCTTGCATCAAGTGACTGAGGCAGTGAGTCTAATACACAAGTAAAGGAGAATCTTGAGAGAAATTGTGATTTGATGCTGTAGCCTTCATCTATTCATGTAATTAGCTGTTTGTGTTATTACATTTTGGCCTAAAGTCAGATCAAACTAAACTCACTGGGGAACATGCCATAAGAAATGGATTAACGTTTCTCAGGGACAAAACCTTGGGTATTGTTTTAAGAGAAAAAAAATACAATCAAGTACTATTTTAAAGGTATTTTTATGATTTAGAAAAAAAAGGTGGACCAGAGAAGATATGATGCCAAACAGTAAATTTTTGATGTTGTGATAACTCCATTTTCATGTTGCAGTAAAGTGTGAGTGGACAGGTCCCTGGCACTATCTGAGAGCAGTAGGGGACTGTGTGAACCTATGTGAGGGAACCTGTGAACCTATGAGTTTTTTTGTATCACTAAACCATTTCAATAATCTTGGAAGTCTTGGAAGAGCATTCAGTTTTCTTCAGGAGTGTGCAAATCTTTCTCTCTGCTGCTCCCTACATTGCCAAGGGTCCATTGCTGGTTTCCTTGGCAACCAGGGGAGAAATGGTGATAATTTCTGGGAAATCTTCATGAAATGTTCTTACACTGAGCAGTTGCCATTAGGAGAGAGCAGGTTGCACAAAGTCCATTCTCTTAATGCTGAGCTAGCTGGAGCTCGCAAATGAAATCTTCATTGGGAAAAGGCAGCAATCTCTGGATGTGGATCTTGCCCCTGAGTAAGGCCATTGGTATTTGCAGCTCAGAGCCTGTGCCATGATGAAGGGAGGGTCTGTATTTCCCTGTGGAAATACAGGGAAAATTGTGGGCTGCCCAGGGGTCAGCTCACAGACTGGAATTGTGGTAGGTTATGGAGCTCTTTGAGTTGAGCAGGTCCTGAGCAACAGGAAAGAAATAGCTGGCTCTCAGGAGACCTGGGGAACACAGGTGCTTCAGATGCGACTGAATAAATTGAGAAGTGATCCCTGCAAGTTCAGAAGGACTTGTGTATACCATGAGCTGTCTTCTGCTGAAATCTATAAAGTAGCAACAAGAAAATCTAATGGGGAAATAATCATGATGTTACCTTATGACAGTTACCTCTTAATTAATTAAATATCACCTTGTCTCCTTACCCATTGCTTGTATCAGCTTTACTGATTTCTAACCAGACCTTTGTAAGAGCCATTTATGAGACTGGAAGGAAGAGTTATCTCATGCCTGCCTGACAATTTATATCAGTGGATTTAAACAGGGGAGAGGACAGTAAATTGTTGTGACTAGGTACAGTGCTGTGAACAGATGTAAATTGCCAGCCCACCAAATACTTCACAGCCATTAAATGCACATGTGTATTGATTAATATGTGCTTTTTCCTGCTAATGGCACCAATTTGTGAACAACCAGGGTATGATTCTGACATTCATTATCTGTTCAGTGACTTGAAGGGGATTCAGCTGATTTTGCCCTTGACTTCCACAAAAATCCTTCATAGCATTACTAGTGCTCTATAGATATGAGTTACATAAATGGTGATTAGAACCTAAGAGCAAGGCTAGTACCAAACACTGCACTGCAAAAGCAAACAGGAGCTGTGTGGAATAAGCTGTGCATATTTGTTAGAGAGCTTTGTCAATAATAAGAAGAAAGAATGAAGAATAAAGGCTGACAAAGCCTCTTTCTTCCCTGTCCACTCCCAAACCCACACAAACTCCAATCATTTTACACTGCTTTTTGTGTCTTGAAAGAATTCCTTTTGCTAGCAGCCAGCATCTTACCCTGCGAACTCCTCAGAGAAGACAGCCTTCATGTTTTCATTTCATAAGAAAGAACACCATTGATATGTTGTCACTAATGATCAACAGCAGAGGAGGGACATTTAAAATAACTCCCCTCCCCGAAATCTGTGGGCTGAGATCAGAAACATTCTTTCTGAGCCCTGAGCACAGTGGATTGTTTGCTGGGGTCAGCTGTGTATCCTCCCTGTCTGGCAGAGGATAGGCTTGCAGGAGCACGTGCTGAGAGCGGAAAGGCCCTAAGGAGGTTTTGGCTCAAATCTCATGCATATTTGTGCCAAACGCTTCATCTGGAGGGCAGGAGTTGGAGAAACCAACTAGGCAGAGCTGTTTGTGAGGGATGAGAGCAGGGCTGCAGTGGGCAGGAGGTCTGTGAAGTGGAGAGAAGCTGAGCAGTTCCTCCTGACTGCTGTGCTGTGACTGACCCGGGATGATGCATATGGAAGAAAGGGCTTTGTTGGGGCCGGTTCTGGTCATTTATGACAGGTTGTGAAATGGTACAAACCCGAAGGTTGATTTGTTTGGAGAAAGAGGAAAATCTCCTTTAGGAAAGAGGGGGCATAAAGCACAGTTAAAAACAACCAACAAGAACAACCATGAGGTGCTGGACACCTTGAGAAACTGGTATAAAAACTAAATAGATGGGAAATGGATAATAGCTCCACTTCTGGCACTTTTAAAGTCCTTTTATAACTATTACCTATTTTTATACTATAACAAAGTGAAAGAAAACTAATTTTGTCACTTATTTAGAGCCACATCTCTTCAAACAGCCAATTCTTTCAATGGAAAAAGCTTCATTCTTTCTTTCAGAAGCTCAAGGAAATCCAGGAGGAAAGAGAAATTTATTCACTCTTATTTGTCATCACCTGAGGCTTTAAAAAGCCTGAACATCTACTAGCTCCCTCCCCCAAGGAAAAACAGAAAGCTTTCTGTTTTAAGAGAAGACAGATACTCTGAAAAGAATAGAGAGGAAAAGATTGCTTCTACCTTTGTGATTAACACGATCACTCTTTCCTGAAAAGTTTGTTCCTTTAAAATATATGGGAAGGGTGGGGATGTAGAGAGAGGTCAGAGACAACAGAACAGCAGAAGGATGAGACAAAGACTGAGAAATCCTGTTCTGTCACAATTTGCAGTTTCACAGTTGCATCTCTTCTGTACCTAGTAGTTTTCTGGTGGAAAGTAAATCATGTTTTTTTGAAATTATATAACTTTGCTGTAAACTTTGTAGAATTATAACAGGAAGAAGAGGAGGAGGAGGAATAGCAACACAGTTACATCAGTAGAAACTGTCCTTAGAGCTGTGTAAGTGCTTACGTAGTTATGGCTGATACCAGGTCAGAAAGTAGCTGCAGCCTCCACAGATATTTGAAATCAACTACATCTGCCACAAACCACACGAAAAGAATCTGGTGCAGTTCTTGAATGTGCAAGGACATATCCTTGGGGAGATAATGGCCTTAATGATGAGGTTTTGAGGGAGTTAGAAGAATTCATTAGTCATAAAGAAATCTTGATGGGCCACCCAGTCACTCAGGAATTTAAGATCATTCTTGTTCCTAGTAAGATTATATATGAATTTCAAAAACATGTAAGAAGAAACAAATGTCTCAAGGATTGGATGTGAAGGAGGGAATAAGCAAAGGGAGTGAATTTTTGGATTTTTAAAGTAATTCAAATCCCCATTGAACTAGAAATCTGACACATGAATGGTATGACAAATCAATGCATTTTGCCTTCAAAGGCAGTCTTCCTTATTCTTTTGGTTACTGCCAAAGGAAGATGCAAACCATCAGGTACAAACTACTTCCCAAACTAAAATGAAACGTGGTCATAGGATCTACCTGTTACTTTTGGAACATCAGGTTAGTTGTCACAATTCTGACAAGTCACGATTCTGTACTCAATCCCATATACACATTTTGTTCAGCTTTTAATTCATCTTTTTGTTCAGGGAATTTGAATTGCTAGGCACTTGTATATGGAACTTTTGGAGCAGGCTGATTCCTTGTTGGAAGGTAAACAGTGGACATGCAGTTTCACGGCATTCATTCTTAGTCCACTTTAATCAGAGCTGGCCAGACCAAGGAGAATGTCATTATTTGACATTGGTTTTGTTCCAGTTTGAAATAAAATTTAACTTGTCAAAGTTTTTCAGAAAGGGTGAAATTCTGGGGGGAAAAAAGTTACACGGTAAATATCAACATGTGGTAGTTTTGAAATGGCATATGCCCCCTCAAGAGATAGTCATGGAAAGCCATTGGACAAGGAAATACAGAGACTGTGATGCTCCAGAGTTGGAGCAGTCTGAATAAAGGATCTTCCATGGATCCAAAAGTTCATCTCAGCTTTTATTGGGGCTCTAAAGTGTTTTGAGGCTTTCACGTTACTGTTTCTGTGGCAGAAAATCTGGAAGTGCTGGTGGAGCAGGCCTGCCCTGGGGCAGCGGGTACTGCAGAGAGCTGGGCTTTACAGCAGTTTTACCAGCTACCTAGGTAACTTGCTGTTACTTGAATTGGATTCAACAAAAGTCCTAATGGAAAACAACTTCATAATAGCACTATGAGTTTTATAAATCAGGATTTTCTGATTCAATTTTGTTGAAAAACTACTAGCCAGCTATAGTTGTAATCACTGCCTATATATGTTTACCCACGGAGAGTCCTTTATTCTGGAGAGAGAGAACAAATGGACTCAGTGGTTCTACCTTCAAAGCTGAGCCAAAATTTGCATCTTTTAGTAGCTCCCTATGGAAGTGGCTTTAAATTAGTCTCCTCACCCCCTGCTGATCCCATCTGTTGTATATAAAAACACTGCGGCTCTGAAACACATCTCTCCATGTAGGTGCCTGGCTTCCTTTCCTTGGGTCTGGCTGTCAACAGGCAGCCCTGAGCATTGGTTTGTCTGGCTATTTGAAGCAGAGTGTGTCCATAGAGGAGAGCAGACTGTCACATACTTCCCAAGACAAGTATAACTAATAAAAAGAAAGGCACTGGGATAAAGTTGTAGCAGGGCCAAGTATCTCCATGAGTTTGGGTGATTGTCAGTATATATATATATTTTTTGGCAATGATTCAGTCTAAATTCTGCAGTCAGGATTTTCATAAGAGCTCAGCGATGCTCTTTGTCCCTCTTGGAATCATTAGTCAAATTAGCACTGGCTTCACTGGGACAGATTTAGATGAATTCAGTGTGCTTTTGAAAATATTTTCATTGCTCTTTCTAGAAATTCCATCTCCAGACATTTGTGGAAAATACAGTTTTATCTTGGTGATTATGTTTTGCTAAATGCTGCTATGTTAATTCAGGAATAGGCGTGKTTTTTTTTCTGAAGTGATTTTTAACCTGACTTTGTAAGAAAATGTAATTTAGGAGAACATTTGACAGAAGGGTAGCAGTCTTAAGTTCCTATTTCTTTTTCTTTAGAATGAGGAATTTTTTAGGCAAGAAATGTTCTGTTGGTGTCCCTAGTCAAGAACAGATTAGTGTGAACTCAAGTCTTATTTGGCRAGAGAGAGGAAGGGAAGAAGGAGAGAAGAGAGAGAGGAAGAGACAAGGGGAGAAAGTGATCATCAGCACCCTAATTTACAAAAGGCTCCAACAGAAACTCATGCTTTATTAGACGCTAATGAATCCAAACCTTGGTCACATTTAAATGGTTTTGGATCATTTCAGACAGGTATGAGGGAGAAGTTAGGAATGCTATAAATATATTTTGTGTTATTTAGGTAATGAATAAAGTGAAGTAGTTGCGATGAGGTTCTCTGGTCACACTTTATATATACTAATGATATACAGTATGGCAGTCCTCTTAAACTATTACATTTATTTTGTTATATAAAAACTAGTTTCCTACATTTATGTAAAACTGTAGGGAGGGAATCAAAGCTGGCAGATTGTCCACCCCATTTACCAACATAGTGAATGTTGATGCATTTCAGCTATATACAATACACAATAAACAGAAAAGAGCATGCAGCAACTGTTACTCTGTCCATTAGATACCTGAGTAATGGGATTTCAAAAGCTTTTCACAGGTTCAGCGTTAGCCTGGAAGATCTCCTATCCACTCTTAGTCTGCCAGAGAAAGCCCTTTCTTTTTAACTTACAAAATGATTTAATGCACTGGAGGTTTGAAAGAGATGGACTAAACATCAGTAATGCTGGAGAGAACTGCAACATCGCAGGTAGCAAGAATCATCGCAACCATTTCTGTTATACCACTTGCCAGGGGATTATTTCTTATTAGTCAAAGATCCCATGGCAAACAATGTTGCAGTCTAACAATTTTAAATAGCTACATATAGAAAAGCATTTAAAGTTTTCTAAATGCAGAAAGAACAAGAGTATATTACTACATCTTGATTCACTTGCCAGCGGTGTAACTACCAGCAATGAGGCTAATGCTGCACTTCCAAGCCCATTGCCAGCAGAACATGCAAAATGCACTTAAATGTCTCTGCCTTGACAGATGAGCTCTGGGACATTTTGGAGTGCTTTAAAGAGATTGGTGCACACTGCTGTCTTCCTGCCCCTCCCCTGGAGGTTACTGCTTCTGGAAGGGGTATCTGTATACCTGGACACATGCATGCGCCTCAGCAGTCCTGTTGTCCGACCAGAAGCTGCTGCTGGAGGTGGATTTAAGCAAGGGTGCCAGACTTGTCACAGCAGTCCCAAGCTGCCAACACTTCTGTGGGGGCTGGGACTGGTGGCAGATGACTGGGAGAAAAAACAGCTGAATGATACTTGCTCAGTGAGCATGAATCAGGGCTATAAGATCCTATTTGATAAGACAGTGGTATGCTGTTGTGCCAGTGATTCTGCTGCTCTGATATGTTGTGAAGAAGCAGCAGGAAGGTCAGAAGATGGGAAGGTCACATATTTTCTACATATCCTGATGATTCCCCTGATAAACTGCATTCATTTGAAGCCTTACATTTTGCTCTGAATTCAGTAAGAACATTGTCATTATTTCAAAAGAAGCAGTTGTAAGCTTTCAGAGTGGAACAGGATCACAGGTCCACCCTAAGTTACATTTTTGTCCCATTTCACTCAGAGTAATCATTTGGATGTTTCCTGTCTTCATCTTCTACCTTTTTTATCAGGGTTGCCTACAAAGCTGTTCAGTCTCACTGATACTCCAATGAATTCTGGGGTACATCAGACTGTAGCAAAAGAATAAATGAAATACAGTAAGCTTCTAAAAAGGTAGGTTTTTTAGCAGGCTTTTGGGACAATAAAATAATGTAGACAATTGAATGAATGGTGTAGCAAATAACCATCCTCACTTTAGTCCAGAAATTGGGAACGTTCCTGCAGGGACTTCTTTGGCAATTGTGCCCTGTGTCTGACTTAGGAGTATAATTACTAGTGATTGCACAGGCAAATGATTAGCAATGAGGGAAAATCTGCAAATGAATCAGGGCCTTTGGGGTCATTTGTGCCTGAGGAAATTAGTGAGAAGTTCCAAGAAACCTGAAAACTAGTCACGAAGACAACTCAGTTTTGGCAAATGATATATATATAAGTAGCAACTAAAATAAACAGGGAAAGCAGTGGAAGTCAGAAAGTCTGGTTTTCCCTAAGTCTGTGTCTTATTTCCAGGCTTGACCTCCCTGCAATAATCGCAGCCCTTTAGGAGATCCCTGTCATTGCCTGCAGCTCCCACTTCCACCTAATCTTAAGCCTGGCCATGGTATCTCCTGGCCCTGCCAAACTCACACCCACCGCTTTGAAAGAGGCAGTACCTGGCCGAGGCTAGCTCTGAACTGTGTCTGTGCCAGCTGGCCAGCTGGCGCTTCAGAGGTGAGGGACAAACGCTAAGCTTATGCAGTCATTAACTCAACAGGCAGATGATTTTCACAAAACTTGTTGGAATTTAGGGCAGGATTCAGTTGCCTAAACATTTGTGCCATTGTCTACACCTGGTGTGCTGGCTGGAGACTTCCAGGCAGGACTGGAGCTACAATCCAAAATACATTGCAGACTTCTGCCTCTCCGGGGCAGCAGGTGGAGGATGTGTGTGGGCATCTCAAATAGCACTAGATGCTTCTGGCTGAGCAATTGAATTGTCTCATATTATCTATTAAGGGCTCTGTTAGTGTTAGATTTGATGGAAATGGACAGATAGACAGGCAAATGCTACAGAAGAGACCTCATTTCCTCGGGAAACCAGGCTAAAAATGGTAGTGAGTAACCACTGAAAGTGAAAATTTGAGCTACCAAATTTGATTTGAGCATCGTTGCTTGGTAATAAATTAGTTAGTGCAGAAAAGTAACTAGCTCTATAAGTCACTGTGAACTACTTTGATTATTTCATCAATTTGCAGTTAAATACTTGAAAAGAATTCCTCTATCAAGCTGTTTATTCACACCCAAACTTAACAACTTCTCTCCCTCAGACTTCTGACAAGATACAGTTATGTTGATAGTCTCTCCAAAATGGGTGCATATCTCCAGAGAACTAGATGGAGAACATTAATGTTTAGAGTGACATTAAACTGAGATAACAACTTTTAATCTTAAGCTTAATAGGACAAAGTGATCTAACAGTAAACTCTCTTTATTACCAGATTCTTGAGTCAGTCTTCCTGTAAGCACATATGTATAATTATAGAATTTAATATGCAGTAACTGTTCTTTTGAATAGTCCCCTAAAGCTTGCTCAGTTAAAATGATAACTATATGGAAAAAGGGGAGATAATGTATGCTAAAGTTTAGGATAAAAAAGTGAAGTGCATGAAAATGCGGAGTTAATGATGCAGTGTAAAGTCTATCCCTCATACAGGACCACAGAAAAGTTTTAGCCTCTGTTTCAGCTTTTCAGCTGTTTCAGCATCTCTTTCTCTTCATGAGAGTACATGGTCATAGCCTCCCACCCAGGTGGAGCTTTCCCTGTTCTAGTGCCTGAGCTAAACTGAACACGTGGCAGTCAGTTGTTTTCGCTTACTGCATATATGCTGATGACTGAGCTGGATTGATTGCTTCACCACACAAAATTATGAAAGGTGCTTGTTAGTGCCTTGTTCCATTAGGATGGGACTATTAAAATGTAGAAGTAATTTCTCCAGGGCTATATATATACAACTGGCCAGGACACAAAAATAAGATTTTTTAGTATGCAGTGTGCAATAAGTAGCAATCAATACTTCAGTCTTGGCAAAGTTTAACTCTGCAGAACAGTCTGAAGATAGAGTTCATGCCAAATAGCTGCATAGGATTTAATGCAATACAGATATCTGGAATATTTTAATAAAAAGAGGGATTACTGAAAACATTTGGCTGTTTCTTGAACATGCAGCAAATATTACTGCATTATATGCCATCTATAACAGTATTTGCTGAGCATGTACAATGTATTAAAAAGCTCTTGCACCCAGGCCTTATGAGAAGTTTCACCATCCAAAAAAATGTGCCCATTTTTAAGGTTTCTAATTAGCCCAGAATTGTTTGGTCTGGAAATAAAATTGTATTTGTGCCAAGCTCCACTGATTAAATAGCCTTGAGATGAGATATAAAACTTTCTAAACTCTTGTTTGCAAAAAGTTTTTCCTAGGACAGCAGAAAACTGAATTCTGGACTCTGAAATCCCTGATGTCTGCTCTTTTCAACTGTGGTAGAAGGAAGAAAATTTTCTTTCCAGTTAACAAGTTTTCAGATTAGGCAGGATTTCAAAGACTGTCCCTGTCATGATGAAACTGCATCCTGGGCTCAGTCATTAAGCTAATGCAACACACGGAACATGCATATTAAAACTAAAACTTAGATTAGCACTTGGTGTAACACTTAGAAGAGCTACAATATTAAAGAGTGAATGGATTGTACTGCACATTATGTTCCTTGGGCCCCTCAGTGATACTGATAAATGTGAAGAAATCCACATCTGAAAGGAAAATGTGCTTTTCCTGACCCATTAGGAATGGAAGAAGGCTCTGCTGATCATCATTGCCTTCATTCAAGCTTGAAAAGAGTGAAGAAACTGACAATATTTCAAAACTCTGAACAATAGTAGAATAAATACCATTATAAAATCCCAAATAAAAGTGCAAATAGAAACTTGGGCAGAGGAAAACTCTTATTTATCAAATTCTGTTACACCTGATTGGACTCCATGTGAATAAGATCAACCCTTCCTGTACCAGACCATTGCTGAATGCTAATGGCAGGGTCCCTGTGAAAAGAAGATGTAGAATCATATGTCCTCTACTTTTCTGGCATACTGTAGCCCTAAATCACTGCATATACATAAACAGGAAGACTGAAAGATCAAACCTGTCAATGTCTGCCATGGGTGTTGACAAAATGTTGACATCCTAGGGAGCAGAGACCGATGATGCATGCACACCAGAAGGACACTGAAAAGAAACAGTATAGTGTGTCCTGAATGCATGCCAAACATTAGAAGTAGGATTATATTTCTGTGGTATGATATAAAGGAGATTATGGCATTGAGGTAGTATGTCAGGTGTTTCACTGTCCTCACTGATGAGAAAATTTCTGTGTCAAAAGGTCTCCTTGGTAGTATTTGTTCAGTAGGAAGTAGCGAGATGTTGCTGCTGTGACCAGTGTGGCCACATGCTGGGAGCTTTCAAGTAAAATTGGAACTTGGCCAGGTGTGGGTCTCCCTCTTGATCTTGTGTCCTTTGCAGTATCTGGTGTCAAACCATTTTTAATGTCAGAGTGCTGTTGGATTCCTTAACATGTGAAGACTGCCAAGAATCAAAGGACCTTTTGGAATCATACTTTATGCTTAAGAGTCTAAACTTTACTTTCTTCCTGGCTTACCAACAGTGTATGTACTATAATGTCTAGAATGATAATGCCAAACTAGTCACCACATTCAATTTTGTTTAAAGGACCAATGTTT
Source organism: Apteryx rowi (assembly GCF_003343035.1). NCBI lineage: Eukaryota > Metazoa > Chordata > Aves > Apterygiformes > Apterygidae > Apteryx > Apteryx rowi. Next base: position 524,950 of record NW_020450748.1, read on the forward strand.
TCTTCTACCACAAAAGAAGTTGTCTGGCATTGACATTCCTACTTCAGTGCTTCTCAACTGGTTTTATATTTGAAGTATAGGAGCCAAACTGCTTCTCTTTCAGTATTTACAGAACGTTATATTGCATGATGGATTGTGTTCTGGTTTATGCCATGATTTTATGGCATATACCAAATAGCTGGAAATTCATTCTCTAAAACCAAGAACTCATTAAAGTGGAAGACTGAAATATTTAATATATAGTAAGCTGGTGGTATAGGTGAGTGACTTCTTTTTTATGGAAAGCTAGGAACCTTCTAATCCTTGACCAGCTGTCAGTACTTTTGCTTTTTAAATTTCATATGCAGTGTTCAGAGTTGGCTTTGCTTTTCAGAGTGTTTGTTCTGTCTCAAAATACTTTCTGTTGAAAGCCCTCTAATAAATACAAGGAGGACATTTGCATGGTTCTTTAACTTTGACCTTTGGATGAGATATTCTTGATAGAAATATTCTTGAAATACCTTTTCATGGTAGTGATGTCATATCTAATGGTGATAGAAGCTTTCAGTACTCTCACTGGATGAAATTAAGGAACATCCACATTGCTTGGATAAGTTCCATTTTCGCATGTTACCTTACGGTAAGCCATTACTTCAGATAGTTTTGAAACAAACTGTATATAATGATGTATCATCTAAGAGCCACTCAAGAATCTTCAGTAACAGTGAGATAGATGCTGTCTCTGATCATAAGCAGAAGAAGCATTACAATATGCATTACAGTATGCAAAAAGGGAGGGCAATAAATAATGAGTGGAAAAAAGGAAAAGACTAACAGTAGTAAGAATATGCATTTAAATATACATATACATGCATACAAATACAGAATATGTGTGTGTGTGTGTGTGTGTGTGTCTGTATTTTAGCATGGACCAGCAAGAACTTGCTGCACCCTGTCGTTTTCATACCAAAAATCTGCCAAGCACCAGCAGTCTCTCCTGGTCCTTAACCTAGTATTAATTAGTTGAGGGCTTTTCTGGTGGAAATACATGAATTGGGTCTACACAGTAGTTGTGGAAGAATATGCCCAGGTATTAGTGGGCATGGCATAGTCATTTTTTCTCATAAGTAATCAGTGATAAGACTGGTATAAGTGAAAACGTGAAGGAAGCCAAGAGGGTGATCCAGCAAATAGAGAGGTATGTCTGTCAAGCAGGGCAGAACTGAGATGAGTAGAAATTATGAGGAAGAGAGACTTCAATTTGGTGTCACAGGATAAGAGTGCTGAAATGGGAGAAACCATGGACATAGCATTCAAAGTTGGAATGAATTGAAAGAACAGGATGAAACATTCAAGGAGTGAGTGAATACTCCCCTCTGAGACCTTCCTACCTGTGCAAACATAGAAAGAAGGTCAGGTTCTGTGACACTATGGAGAAAGAAGACAGCTAGATATACTTACTGTGTGGTACAAGAGCTGATCCATTATTAAAGAGTGCCCGTTCACAGTCTTGGTGGCTTAGGGTAACTAGAGCAATCAAGAATACTGTATTGGTAAAAATACAGTATTATTTGATGGCCACAAAATCTGCACTAGGCTTTGAAAAAGCCACCTATTGGAAGCTGTGTCCCTTCACCCTTCAAACAAACAAACAAACAAACAAAAACAACTTGAGAGAAATGTCATCTAAAAACTTCAAGTAACATAAATGAAAACGAGGTTGGGAATGCCAGTTTATGTACTAAGTATGTAGTAGGCTTCTATGATCCTGTTGTATCAATGCTTTTGTTCATTATTCCCCTGCATTATTTTTCTGGAATGTCACCATAAACACAACCATAACAACTGTTTTTGCTGTAGGAGGCTGTTTGGGATATTTGACTTGAGAGTATCTATAGTTACTTGAAGTATGCTACCTGGTAGTCAAATTTTTCTGAAGAACAGAAAATTACATGGCAATTGTATGAGTGGTGTAGAAACTTCGAGATGGTATTTCTGTGTAACAGGACCTGAACTGAAATTGGTTTCACCTCTCTATGCACTATATCTCTTCAGATAGACATTTCTATTGATCTGGACTCACCAGCAAATTAGACTAGTAAATTAAACAGTGCCAGCGAAAATTTCTTGGCAGTGGGATTTGATCTTTTAAGCTATTACATGTTTTAAACAGTCCCTGTCACGGTTGTGATCCAGGTCAGTTAGCATTTTCCCCCAAAATTCTCAGGCACCCTTAGCAGGAACGTTCCCACCAGCCTTACTCTGTTTTGAGGGCTGTGACTGTTCAATAATATGGATGCAGACATTCCACTTGCAGCGCCAAAGGATGGTCCTAAGCACATTTAATTATTACTACAGATGTAGCCCGACTGGAGCAATCTAATCGCCTCTGGTTCACATCTCTAGTTTTTTTGGTGCATAACCAAATGCACTGGCACTTCTTTTAAATTAAGAGCAGCTTAAATGTATGGATGATATCAGTGATAATTCTAGGCCATTTGTTCATCTGAGCTGGTGTTTGGCTTGTTAAGCCCTCAGTGCATGCATTCACTGTCATGCACATGGATGGAAGTGGTAGGTACCCAGCAATTAGACTAAGGCAGAATTAAATGATGCTGTGCTTGACCGTTATGTACATGCAGAGGTAAGAGAGAGTCTAAAGCAGGTCTTTAGTGTCTTGTTTTTAATGTTTCATTTTCATAAAGTGCCTACAAGTATTTTTTTTAGGAGACCTACTACCTTTTCTTAGGAAAAGAGCACATCAGCACTTTAATAGTAAAGGTGAGTATAGTGTACTTCTTAAAATGCTCTGCATGCGTTAACTTGCTTAGCTCTACAAAGCTGCTGTGAGGAAGAGCAGTATTATAGATGGAGGCATCAAAGCTGAGAAGTCCCAAAATCTCATGGTGTTTAATGTAGGAACAACGAAGTTAAAGCCATTAGCCCCAGGACTGAACCCACCAGAAATGTAACTTACTTTCACTCAGCAACCCGAATCCAAAGCTTCTTCCCCAGACATCCGGCTTTGCAGGCCAGAGGATAATAACGTTTTTGCAGAGAGTTCTAATACAGGTGACTTGAGATGGGCTGAATGCAGGAGCAGGTATCTCTTTCTGGATTGCAACCTCGTTGCAGAACTTTTCTTGTTTTTTTCCCCACCCTGTCACATGGTGTGATCCATTTTCAGGACCTGGCAAATGCAACAGCAGATTTTCTAATATCTGTGACTGAAGATGCAACAAAGCTGATTATTGATCGCTAACACTGTAGTTTAGACTGAGAGCTGTGTGGTTTTGAAATGATGTGTAGTCAGGCAAATCTTAGTCACGTGTGTATTCTAACAAGAATAAACAAAAGTTATACAACTTATATTTTAATATTGGAAATAGATTTTCGTCAAGAGTTTTCTCAGTTCCTTGTCCTGGTATATGTTCTGGTATCAGTCTTTGATCCTAGCAAAAGACATACCATCCCTTATTCCAGGAACAAGRAGGATTAGGTCCTCAGCGAGGTGGAGTTAACCTTAAGGAAAGAAAATGAACACAGGGAGAGATGGAGAGGCAATCTTTTTAAAGCTACACAAGGCTTTTTCTGCAAAGATTTTTAATACATTTTCATGCTCAGAAGATTGGTTCAGACAATCCTGATAGCACTGGGAAGAGCTAATCCTCTCCAAAGCAAATGCACCTTATGCAGCCGCTTCACGATTTCAGGGTGCTGCTTACTGATCCAAAAAGCCTCATGCATTCAGAGAGAGAATGTGGCAACTAAGTGAGTCCATTGACTTATTTCCACCTTAGCAATGAAGAGTGAATAGGCCACCAGTAGCAGATCCATCCATGGATGGAGAAGGAGAGTGCTTGAATCAGAAATAACAGAGCTGAAAAAAAAAAGAAGAAGAAAAGACAAAAGGACTCTAAACCTACCCAAGGCTGCCTTGGCCAAGCCTGGTCTTCAGAAACACTTGGACGTTTGCTGCAGGCAGGAGGATGAAAGGGATGCTACTGAAAATGAATAACTGGGCTGATCCCAAACATTTTCCTCTTGTGCTGTGGATCTTTTCTCAGAGAGGTCCTGGGTTTTCCTTAGGACTTCCTGATGTTTATTCAGGAAAAGTTCTGATGGACTTTGAGGTCCTCCTTCCTGGCCCTTGGGCATCTCATGGACACTGAAGAAAGAAGAAAGTCTTAGTCATGTGTGCCTAGACAGGTATGTCTGTTCTCTTGGAACTATCTGACTATGGAGATTTTAATTACATCGTGAAATGATGGGACCTGAACCTTTTTCTTACAATAGCAAACCACCAGTAGACACTCATGTACAAGAGCTAAGTTTATGGTAAATACCTTCCTTTTCACTTTCCTGTGCAAAGAGTATAAATTTATTTACAAACATTTAGAGATACACAACATTCTCAGTTTAACATTTAGAGATACACAACATTTAGACATACACAACATTCACAGTCCCAAACACCATTATTTTTAAGGTCTTAATTTTGGGTATTTTCTTCAGGCAAACTGCTTTGTTTATTTATGAAAGTAGAGGAACACACAGTAAGATTTACCATCACGTTGTTTTCCATGGAGTCCAACGTGCCTTAGAGAAAGGTCTTAGAAAAGAGTTTAAGGACCAAATTTCCTCATTTACAGGCTTATTTTGAGGAGCTTTTTTTCTCATGAGCGGTCCTTTCTCTTAGGAAATTAGGCTACAGAAGAGGAAGGACCCTTCTGTTTATTAAGCCCAGGCCCCCAGTTTAATGTGCAACTGTGTCATATAATACCACGCATAAAATTTAATCAAACAGTGTCTTAACATTGTTTCTCATGCAAATGCCATCGAGTGCAGTTGGAACACACAGGAATATAGGGCAGATCAGAGCCTTAATCTTTCCATGACTGTTTAACATAACAAAAGCTAACTGGTTGAGTAAGCTAATGGAGAACCATGTGTTTATTAAGAGAAGGGAGACAAAGAGTGAAGTCTTCCAGCATTCAGCATGATTCTTTACCATTCAACAGAATATCTCAAGTTTGATGAAAACAGAGTATTTCCTATTTTGCAGACTCTAAAACTGTATTTAGAAGGGAATGCTTATAATAAACGTCTGTATTATATCAAGAATGACTCTTTTCCTACAGAAAAGGAGCAAGGGAGGTCATCTGAAAATGCATCTTCAATGTGAAAGCTTATACTCCACTGGGGAACTGAGCAATTTTTTTTCTGACAGGCATTTCACTGAAATAAGAGTTTCTGATGCAGATAGATTAGATTTTGAAGCAGTCCCTGAAGGTACAGAGCAATGAAATTGGATTTTAGGAAGCTCAGGTAAAAAGATATTTTAGTTAGATCATGTTATTTTCACATGCATTATTTATCTTCGAATATTACATGGTGAGATGTAGGAACCAATTCCCACTAAACAATATTGGTAATGTACAAAAAGGAGAGACATTTTGAAAGTGCCCTGTCTGTTCACATTAGCAAAAGAAAATATTTGCTGAGCTTGTATTGTTAAATTTAGTGAGTCATTATTGGACGACATGTCAGTGAACTTGAGAGGTTTCCTAGTCTAATGGCTTAACTGTGTATTTGGATGCCACTAAAAATTATAAGCCAGATTTTCCTTTGCAGTAAGGTTACAGGCTTTTTGCTATATGGGAGTGTCTACCTAGCACAGGTATTTCTGAAAGATACTGCACTGTGCCATTTTTGAACAAGGCCAGGGCTGATTAGCCTGAGCAAAGAGTTTTGCTTCCAGCTCTAAGCTAGCTGCCTGAGCAATAGCTAAGGCTTACCTATATTGTGCTGTATTGTGCTGCATAAATATACATCAAGCAGAGTTGCATAGAATTTAACTAAAATCATGTTTTAAAAATCCATTTCATRTTAAGACCTATATAGGTTTATTTAGTTCAGTTTAAACTGCCTTATATCAGTTTAGGATATGTCTCTTGCAGAGGCAAGCTAAGGCAATATAAAATGGCTTTAAAGCAACACACATATGTATGCCTTAAGCTCTGCAGTGATTTAACTAAAGTGTTTTTTAAACCAATTTAGTTAAATGGGTACAATCTTTGTGTTTTGACAGGCAGTGAAATCCTGGTGCTTTGAAGTCAGCTGGAATTTTGCCAGCATAGTCAGGATTACTTGTAGAATCTTTAGGCTGTGCCAGTGCTGGGAAGTGCCAGAGAGAGAAAATAAGCTACAGTCACAAAAACTTATCTACAAACTGGAAGCAGGATCTGGATGAACATTGCGTCTTTAGAGTAATTAAAACCCAAAATGAAATGATGGGCTTAGTTCAATATTCATGAAGCCATCAAACTCCTCAAGCACTGCTTCCCTATGAGTGTCTGAAAAAATCAGTCCAAACTCTTAAAAGAGAACAAAAAACTCTAAACCTAAAACTTCAGGAAAATAACATAGCAGAAAAGCAATCAAACTTTGTGTAACATGCCCCTTCCTTCCCCCTCCCCTCCCTCTCCCCCAAAAAAAACCCTAAGCCATCTGCCAGTAAATCATTGATCTGGACATGGATAAACCACAGGGCAAGAATAAAATATTCATAGTAATTAGTGATATAGACAGAATAGAAACCTCTTCTTTCCATTTGCTGTTGTTACGGTGATTCTTCCTCCAAACACTCTCTCCTCCCCCTAAATGACATTGGCTCTTCCCATGGCTTTCCATCTGGCTCTTGCTTTCTTGTTTATCCCAATGAAATTAGCTTGACTGCTCATTTGTCACCTTGGAGGTGTAGTAGCTGTGAACATGTGGTGCGGAGAGAGCGGGACAAGCAGATGGTACTTGAGAATAGATAAACAGACAGATGCATTAAAAAGACAGCAAAATTGTTGGTATGAAATAGCGTCTGGAAGATGATGAATTGGATTTGTGTTTGGTGAGGCATGGCCAACTCCCATATGCAAAAAAGTGTTGTTCCCTCATCCTTGTTTTCTTTGAGACTGTTGGCACAGTCTGGGGTTCTCTGCTTTGCTGAAGCTCATGGCTAAGAAGAATCAGTGATACCACGTTTGAGATAGTACGCTGAGGTTTCATGTGAACTGCTGGAAAATATGCCACATTTTCCTGGCTGTTTCTCCTTAACAAAACGAAAAACACAGCTCCATAAATCTACACAAGTCACTTCTGTTATTCATATCTGCTGTGTGTTCTAGAAATAGCTCAAGTCAGTGTGCCATTTATAATTTCTGAGGTATCTTTTTTATGTGTAATGAATATGTGTACAGTGAAAAATGATAAATTTCATTATACATACACTTAACTACATCACATGCAGAGCTAGTTTGGATTTATGTCAGGGTAACTAGGATCAAAATCTGTTCTCCAGAAAGAAACAGTGCGAGTTATCCTAGGAAACTTGTGAGGAATTAAAGACACAAGTAGAGGGACAATATAGATGCAGATAGAACTGAGAAAAARAGAGTCATCATTAATAAAAAAGAACCCTATTCCTTAGGCCAAAAACAATCTTTTGATCAAATCAGATTTTCAATGATAATGAAAATAGTATATATAAGGGTGAGGCACAGGAGAGGTTGCCTATTAAAAAAGGATACTCAGACAAAAGCAGGAAAACATTTACCTTCAAAAGTTAGCCCCACATTTGTCTCAGCTACTGAGGTGAAATTTCTGTTTTCTGGAACATGAATGGAGTGGAGCTGGGATACTAAGGTCCAAAAACTAATAAATTCTTCTCCCTGGAAGATTTTACAGCAAAATTACTGAGTTGCAGCTGTACACAAACAATCATACACACATATACATAGCCTGGATTAATGAAAAGCCAACAGTTTAAAGAGGCTACTGGTGGCATAGGAGCCCACCTTCCAGTCCCTGTGCACTGCTGGGATGGAGGGATGGGCTGGAGCTGAGGTGGACAATTGGAGGGGAAAGGGAAAAGGGGGAAGGGGAAAGGGGAAAGGAAAGGAAAGAGTGTTGCTAACGTTGTTACCCATGGCTGGGGCATGGGGAAGAGCTCTAGGCAAGACCATAGCCAGGCTTGAAGCACACTTTTAAAAGTGAGGAGGTTTCAGGCTTGTTTTTTCGATCCCTGATGCTGCCATGAAAAGACTGCCAGGAACCAAGTTGCAGCAGTCTCTGTATTTTCTCCAGACCTCAGAAGTTACAGACTTTGATTTCCCTGGATTGGGAAAATGAATCTAGCTTCCAAAATGTTCAGTGCACGTTTCAGAGCTGCATTTCATATGCTGAGGACACAAGTGGAATTACAAAACCCAGGCAAATACTCCTACTTAATCCTCATTTGTCATCTCAGAGATAAGTATACACTGCTTTTTTGACCTCAGCACAACACAGAAAGTAGAGACTAAAGATTCCTGAAATGCAGCTTTTATCCTTTTAACTGATTTCTTTCTTATCTTCATTTCAGAGTTCAGGGAAGTAAGGGGGATTTGTACACACTGGAGCCCTACTGGTTCCTCCATAACTGACACAAAATAGATTCCTTATTCTCTTTGTTATGGAGAGAGATTTTGCTCTGCTTTATAGAGCAAATATATCTGAAGTAGGCAGGGAACGAGAAAGATTTGATTTGGGACTATTCTATTGGTTCAGAGACAGTGCTTTGGCTCCCTGGGCACTTTAAGTCCCAGATGGATTTTGTCTTCACATTAGTTCTGAATAGTGTGTAATCCCACCAAGTCTCATTCACCTTAAGTACCACTGTATTCAGTGCAGTGATGCACCTCAATCAGTCGGGCTCGCTGACATCCCGTTAGCCCCAAGTTATGGCAGGGATTATGAAGGAAAGGCAGAATCCAGCCTGCAAGCATGCTCAATTGGGAGCTGGGCTGGATACCATCCTCATCACCTTTGCTCTGCACCTGGGAATGAAGAACAGCAACTTTCATCTCCCTGAGATGCTCCTTTTTAGGTCAGACCTGGTGTTCTCACTATGCTCCTGACACAACCCCTGCTAAGGTAAGACACTGAAGTTAATCCTCCCACCTATGTTTAGCTTAGCAGAGAAACTTTGTGCGGGACATTTGAGAACTAAGAGTTACTGAGCTAACCACTTCTTAAATCTGTTTTGGTTGGCAGATGTATTAGCGCCACCCTACCTCTGGGTAACTGGGAAAGGTATGTTTAAAATTCCTATACTGATCTGTTTGGAGACATAGGCTTGTAACTGAATGATGGGAGACCAGCATGACTCAGACATCTGGTGCACAAAAGAAAAAAGGAAACCCAATAATTAAATCCAAAGTTTGTTTTAAAATGCAAATGTAGTCAGGTTCTCTTGACATTCCAGTTTGCCCCTTTCTACAAAGGGAAGAAGGCTTCATACACTGATTTCCTTTGTAAAACAGAGATTAAAAAAACCAACCAAACAAAAAGGGAAAATGTTGCATACTAGAGGSATTTGCATAGCTCATAGCTGCTAAAGTGGGTTTACTGGCTCACAAATAGCAAATAAGATCTCCTAGCACTCAGACAATGACAGGCACTGGAGAGTGGAACCACACACTCGTATCATTATGGTGACACATTTCATTTGTAAAAATGAAGTGATGGGCTTTTAATTTTAAGGTCATTTTTTTCCAAGGAATTAYAAGGACAGGTTAAATGGGGTGGACTGCAGTGGGGGAATGTTCAGGAAGAACACTCCTTGGGTCACAATTTGCTGCAGGATTAAAATGAAATCCCAGATTTCCAATGTTATTTCACTCCTTCTAGGAGAAGTAGACTTCATTCTTTAGGATGAATTTCTGTATTTCTGTAGAAAGAGATATTTCATACAGATACCGCTGGCTGTGGCCAATACTTAAAGTGCGCAAAAGTGATTTCAGGATGAATTTAGGATCTTAACCTCCAAAAAACCAACATGATTCTTATTTCTTGAATTGTAAGGATATTAGCTGATGTTAGTACTACTGGCTAAACTTTTAGGAAGCTCATATGACACAAGTGTAAATTACTTTATAAAAACAGGTAAAGCTCAGTCAGGGCAAAGCCGACAAGGTGTTTCTTCTTATCCTACTGAGACTGCTCAAGAGCAATGTAGCAAGGGTCTGACAGCTCCACCTCTTTGTGTCATGACAGGACAGGGAGGACTTTCAATGAAATTGAAATTCATCATATTTAACGAATTTGGCCCTACATCACACAARGCAGAAGATCAACATAGTTGTAAGAATGAGAAATGAAGTCATTCTTTAGTCCTCGCATTTTAGGAGGAAACAGACCCTTGCTTATTCCACAGCTGTCCATCCTGAGGAAAATCAGCATTCAAATAAATTAGATTCATGAACCTAATGATCCAACTTTTATATCAACAACTGTCAGTGCAACAGAAAGAACTCCAGTAAACTTGTGCCTTTTTTTTCTGCTGCTGTATATCATGTGTAATACTATACATCCACATAAAATAAATTTACAGTGCTGGTTGTGCAGGTGTAAATAGTTTAGAGGCAGAGGAACATCTGTCAGTCAGAACTTAATCACAGTTTTTGCATATTCCCCCTCTCTCCTATAATGAGATTGATTTGTTTTTATGTCATTAACATGGCTCAGCATATGATGAAACAGATGATGGGAGATCATGTCCTGCCACTAGTTCTACTACCACTGATGCTTGACAGATTGGTCCCTACTGCTGACTGCTGCAAAACTGAATGGCCTCCAAAAAATATTTATTTGGTTTAAAATCCTGACACTCTTCGGTTATAAGCTCATTCTTGTATTAGTATGCTACTTCTCTGTAAATTAGATGCCAAGCTGAATTTGCTTTGTGAGCATGGAAACTAAGAGGATGTGTCATTAGGTCCTGCGGAGAACAATGTACTGGAGATGGCAAAGGCACTGGCTACAGCCTAATATCAACTGTCAGATCCAAGGATCATAGTCACATTGTCTTAAAATTTACAATTTACATGTCTCACTAACCTTTTCATCTTCTGAAGAGAGAAGAACTGACAACATCTGGCAATTGCTGAAGAGTACATGGGAACATAGATTTTGTCACCTTTGGTAAGACCAGTTATCTATTCACAACCAGCAATCCTTTCTGCAGCACATATATCAATTCTCTAACAGTATCCCAGACCTCAGGCATCAGACGTTGGAAGTCTTCTATATGGCAGTGGTCTCTCTGGGATCTGACTGAAAGTGTGAAATCTTTATGGGCTTTGCTGAGCCAAACTGACTTTTACTGACTTGCGTGAATCATCCTGATGATTTCAGCTGTTGAATGTGAATAATTGCTCACCATTGTGAGAAAAGGTTTCCCAGTTTGACTTTTTTTGCTGCTCACTGCTTGTTTATCATCCAGTATATTAACTTTTCCAGGTAAATTTGGTGCTGTGGTCATGTTATGATGGCTCTTCATGGAATCAACCAGAAAAAATGAAACAAAGACGACTGAGGAGTATATTTTTAACATGTTTGATCCAGGGCTTAGAGCACTGCCAAGTCATTCAAAAGCGCGGAATACTAAACTAAATGAGAGGCTCTTTAGTCACAGTCTTTCCATCTGCAGAAGATGATTTTAAAATGACTGGCTTTTCTAATGAATGGCTGTAATGCTAAAGCCTGAAGGTACAGCAAGAATTTGAACGCACAACAGTGCGTCCAAGAGGAGAGCAACATCTAATGGGAAAATATGAGGTGAGAGGTTTCATTTCTGCTATGCAAAGGCCCTTCTTCTACATAGACAGCTGGAAAACAGAATGAGGCCAAGGGCTGTCTTGTCTTAGCATTGGTAAGCACAGTGTCCTCGCCTTTAGTTTTTTCACTATATCTGTTCAGTATATCAACAGTTTGAAGAGCTATTGAGGCAGCATTTTTCTTTATGTCTCTTTTTCATCCAATCTGCAGAATAGGAATGAGTAGACTTTCTTGGGGCCAACTGAGATGAGGGCTAACATGAAGGTGACTCAGCTAAGAGGAGGATGCAGAGAAGTAAGGAAATTTTGTCAGCTCCTTCCACTAAATAATCTTGCTCTCTGTTTTCAGTTAAGAAATCTTGCTGGAATGTTTGTCCTTGGTGAATGCTTGGTTATAATGTGGAAAAAAAATTGTTCTTGTTGGTGTCTATGCTTGACTAAATCGGATCCTTACCAGAATTCTTGCTTTGTCCATCTTCAAAGTTGATTGCTATAATGCAGTCTTAGCTGGAGCTATTTTTGAAGATCATGAAAGTACATTTGCCACGTGTTAACTTAGCAGAGATAACTAACAAGGAGGGAAATTATATACATTTGTAGATTTGGAGAGGAGAAGATCTCCTTCTCAATACAGGAGAAACATGGCAAAACATGTCTTTACTGGTTACCATCTGGCTTCCAGATGATAGTTTTTATGTATAATGATCTATTAATTATTTATTCTTCCAGGTGTCCTAGAGAATACTCTCTCCTAGTTTAGTAGAAATTATCAGGAGATAGTATAGGAAGTAGATAATTTCTGATTTCTCTATCTCCAGATATCTGTCTGGAGTGCTTCATGATTCTAATTCAAGAAGCACCTTTAGTGAAAGATTCTCAGCTCCAGAACTTTCTGCACTCTTAAGTTAAACTAAATTTGGTACTTTATATTGCCAGACATGCCAATTACTTCTGTTCTTTCCTAAGGATTTGGTTTGAAGAGCCAAGTAGGTTGATTTGTGAGTAGTCTGAAATGCAGAGTTTGTAATGATAGTATGAGATTCTGATAGTCTCATTAATTGCAAGAGACAAGATTTTTAAACCACTCAGACAAATCTGAAAACTCAAAAATGCCCCCAGATGTGTGTAGCTGCAGTTTGGTGACTCAGTATGAGCAAATAATTCAAGGTTTAATCAAATTGAGTCACTTTGTCTTTTTGTTAGAGAAACTTTCATTTCCTTTTCAATGTATTCACATTGACAAATTCTTGGATTATCTATAAATTCTACCCAACTAATCCTTAAATGGGATCATTCAAATGATTTACTCTCAAACTGAAAATATATGCTGTGTTTGTTCAGTTCTATTGGTCATATACTATTGCTTCTGTTTCTTCACCAGGTGAACCACCAGCATCTATGAATTTTGGATTAAGCATACTATAGAATTCATAATTATAAATCTGCTCTGTTAATGGTTAGCAATTTAATTCCAGTGAGTACTTGAACATTGTTCAAGTATTCGTGCCAAGATTTACAACCACATCAGGATTCCTGTACAAAAGAAGAAACTAAAAATGTTAAGAAAAAAATTCATACATTTTTTTTCTCAGTTTTTCTCTAGATGTGCTAAATAAAAAGAAAAGCAAAATAAATCCTGACTTTGAAGAGATGATGGAGCAGAGCCTAGAAGAAATGTAAAATTGGACTGGAACTATCCCAGAGACTTTCTCCTGGAAATAAATCTTTGCAGGACAGTTATGTCTTCAGAGTAAGTTTGCTGGTCCCTCTGAAAGAGTGTGTGAACTACATTAGTGCATTTCCCAACAGCCTTTGTCCAAGAGATCATAAGAGTGAAATAGCTCTTGGGAGCCTTAGGCAAAAGTACCCAATAGTTTAGTCTAGCTTGTTTCTAAATGCTTAATGAACAAGGCTGGGCTGTTCTGCAGACTGGTCCAGCATGTGGTAAACACATCACCTGAAATGAAAGGAGAAGAAGTAGAACAACCTGCCCTGAGTCATCCATGGTGCAAGCCACATGGTAGAAGGGAAGGAGAAAGATCTTCCCTTTTCTCACAGAGGAGAAGTACACTGAGACAAGACTGTTGATTAATAAACATTATTTAAACATGAGGTAGGAAAACAAGCAGCTTTCCAAGTAACTCCCTTTACTACAGTAGCCAAGCAGAAAGCAAGCCAGCTCCTTTAATTAGGACATGATAACTTGCTCGCTTATTACTTCTATCAGCCAGCTGCAACTTATCATAACCTAGTTTAGGAGCTCCCAAGGACAGAGAGCATATTTTGCAGGAGGTTGATGCAGTACTTACTGCTGCAGAATCCTGCTCTATAACTGACATTACAAACACTATTACTACCACTAAACCCAACAGAAGAAGGTTCGGGGACAGTATYATCCCCAGGAAAACGTGTATAGGTACAGAGCTAACAAAGTAGCCAGGTTACATATGAACCTGATAATAAATCTCAATAGGAACAGTGTCAAAAAGAAAATTTATGTTCTTTCAGCTCATGCAGTAGAAGGGGGAAAGGTCATATGACATTTGCAAAAAGCAAAGCATGTGCAAGGTTTTGCTTACCCACAGAGCTACCATTAAGAAAAAAACTAATCCAAATAAAAATAAAAAGGCCCGCTGGAATAAAAATGTGTACACTGCAGAGAGGTGCACTTCCCTTGCCTTTGAGACACATTATACAATATTTATTGCCCATGAATAATTTGCTAGAGCAGTCCCTATGCACCTTCTGTTGTTACACAGACAGCACAGGCTGCAGAGACCACTTCACCACATAATGTTCACCTCCTGGAATATTTCCGGAAACAAGCAGGTACTCAGTCTGTTACAGAGTTGGGTTTTTTTTCCTTCCTCTCTCAATAAAGTAAAATGGATGTAAACCGAAATGAGCTTTAATTAAAAGTAAGCATGGCTGCACACTAATAAATCTTGCTAGTCTTTTGAAATGATCTTTTTGCTCTATGTGCCAGTCTGCAATTCTTGCCTTATCCTTCCTTCTTTGTGTTCCAGAGATTTCCCTTTTGCTCTTGCATGAGAGAAATTTGGCATGTTGACTCGTTCTTGCATTCCTGGTCAAATCATAACCAAGACTAACTCTTCTCTTTCTGCAGGAAATAAGACAAGAGACCATTTTTTTGGCTCTTCACAACTCATCAGGATACCTCATTCATCCTTCCTCCATTTCTTTCCTTCAGGTTTCCAAGTCAAGGACTTCTCTTTCTCAGGACTGATGTGTCATCCAGTTACCAACACTTTTTTCAGGAGATGAGCTCTGTCTGACATGATCTGTATAAGCTCTCGTAGCCCCATTTTCCCTTCAAAGTGAACAATCAGTTTCTTATTCCCTATGCAACTCCAGAAGATCAGAGCTTCCTAACCTGTACCCAGAATAGAAACAGCTTCACAGCTGTTTCCAGGGCTGGAAAATAAATGGTTTATCCCATCTGAAGATGTTTTTTTTGTTGCAACAATTTTACAGCTATTTTTATCACACAGTCTTTGAGACAACTTTCAGGACTCATGCGGTTTTTAGTAATGGTGGATATTCAGCCCAGTTCTGATAAGCAGCTAATCACGGGGGTGATAAGCTGAGATGATTTCCAAAAGACCAATTCATTTTTTGTGACTGTCACCAGGTCTCAACAGCTGTGCAAATATCATTTAATCTGACTGACTTAACACTATCTGGGCGCTCAATAGTGATTACTTACTTGGGAAAGCAAGTCACCCTACTTAGCACCTTCTGGAGACAGTCTTCTGCTTAACAYACAGGATAAGGCTTGAAAAAAGCATGCCTTGAAGTCCATGTAGGAGCTTCATAAATTTGCTTGACTATTGCTTCTTGGCTTTCTGCCCAAGATTTTGATATTCCCTTTGCTAAATAAACCTTCGCTCTGGAGAATTTGTTTCCTTAGATGCTTTCTCAAGGTACTTTGATATTCATGTAATTTTTGTGGTTTTAGTGTTTTCTCTAGTCCTTCTCACAGCCATACAATTAAAAGAAAAAGGATCTCAGATGATCAGTAGGTATTTGTTATATCAGAACCTTTGATAATTGCACCATAGGGAATGCTACATCTTAGTCTTTGTGATAAATATGGGCAAGAGTGAAGAGAAATGAAAATCAGCCAGTGGCAGGTTTTCTTATAAGGATTCTTGGTCCTGAGGAGAGCATGGTAGAGGGAGCATGTCAGACTTCTTTAGACAGTAGGATGTGGCTACACACGTACTATATATCTATCCTCTACATATATATCATATATACATTTCTTCTGGAACTATGGCCTCATTGTCTTTGGTTCTAGCTGTCTGTCTGTCTGTTGAAGGCAGCATCTTAGGAAGGTCCCACTACACAACATAAAAGGCACCAGTGTCTTCTCTGTCCTAGCTGTAAGGAGGAAGTTATAAAAAAGCATTGTGGGAAACACTTTGCAGAGAAATCTCAGTGGACAGTGTAGCTGTAACCAAGAAATCAAAACAAAAATGCTCCAGAGAAGTTCTGAAATCCTAGCCCTTTGGAAACCAAGGGTGCATACATCATAAATCAACAGCTGCACGGAGCTGATATCTGCCTGGCTCTTTTGGGCTGGGATCTCTTTCTCTCCTATCCTTAAAAAACCCTGAGTTATATACTTTGAAATGGACATATGCTGTATGGAAGTAGTTCTTTTCATTTCAGATCCTTGCTTTCAGGTCTTTGGTAAGTCATGAGTTCCCTATCTGAAGTGGGCACCAGTGAAGAGACCTTATAGCTGCATTATTAAAACATGCTTTCCCTAGAAAATGGCAGAAATATTACTAGATTTCAGTTGTCTCAGGGTAAATCACCCCATCGCTACTGATAATGTTCCCCTACAATCAAGGTGGGTTTTTAAATGTTATAATGACTTAAGCACTCGGTGTTAGTTTCTTAGGAGATTACTGAGTAATGATGATAGAGCAATAATATTTCAGGAGCTAATATGTGATCTTATCCGTGTAAAGTGAGATCAGCGATGTATTATATGTTTGAGAGAGAACAAACCTACATTTAAGGTGTGTACTAGCAATGACATTTATTCTCCAGTCAAATGCCAAAAACAGTTGTGATTCTTTTTGAGAACTGGAAGAAGGAACTTCACCTTCATTGCTTTCAAGCTATGTGGCCTTAGGCCACCCAGAGCTCATATGACAATCTCATTAAGGGAAAGAGGAAAAATATGAGTCCTGGTGGAGTTGTGTGCATTCATCATGGGAATCTAAAAATAAAGTATGGGAAAAAAACAAATAGGAATTTGTGATGCCCTGAAACTCCTGTGCTCTGTTAAAGAAAGCAGCAGAAGTGTATTTGCTTCTTGACATAACGCTCCCAGAAAGCCCTCCTTTTTAGTGAGCCTTGTGTTGTTTATCTGGGAACTTTCTCAGTGATGTGAAAAAGAGAAGAAAAAAGATCAAAAAACAGATTGCACAGTAAGTAATCATACAAGAGGGGAAAATGTCCCTCTAAGGAGTAAAGAAAACTCACGGCAACTGTAACTGTTCACCTGGAAATACCTTCTTTGTCAGCCCCAAGTCACTCATTCTTTACTTAAAAATAACTCTTTTCCTCTGCTTGTGGACTCTTATTTGGTCTTGGAGGAGAAACGCATCCCAGGAAGAGTGCCTGAAGTCAAGAAGCCAGGATCACAGCAGCAAAAGTTTCCAAGCTCAGGGTACAACATAATTGCTGTCAGGTGTTTCAGTTGAGAAGTAAACTTGGCTGAGAGTTTGGCTACAAGTCCTACAAAGGGACAATTCCCCCCCAAAATTGGGAAGAATCCCTACACTGAACAAATGCAGAGGGACTTGTGATATCTCAGGCTTTGTCACCTTTACTTAAGGCAGGAGGTGGTAGGGAAGGAGCAGGGTGTCTTTGCCCCTAGCCACAACCCTTGCCCATGTTTTACCCCACGCACATCTTAAAATGCAGCAAGCCATCCTCAGGGTGCAGTGGGGTCTATCTTTCTTCACAGAGTGCCAAGCCTTTGTATTAAGAGGGCTCACAGATCGCAGAGATCAGCAGTTCAGCTGAACCCAGTGGACAAATTTGCCTTTCATTTTCACAGGAGCCAAACTTTTGGCTTCCGTGTCTCTCCAGTCTTAATAGATGCTTTTTAGCAGTGCTTCAGAAGTGAAAGTTTTGGTATTCTGGGGTTTTGTCCAGAGCTGTGAAGTGTCTCTACCATCTGTTACTTGGAAGCATGGGATGCTGTAGCACGTGCTTATTCACATGAATACCTCTTACCTGGCAGCACAAGCCCCAACACTCCTTTTCTGACCAGCCTCTGTCATCCTTGTCCACATCCTAGGATGCAAATTCCTCACTTCCACCTGGACATGTTGCAGCAGTCTGGGTGGCTGTTTCAGGGAGATGCTGCACTTATAAGTCCACTGAGTTTCAGTCTCATTCATCTCTCCCCACACACCAGACTTTCTATGCAAACATAGCAAAACTTCATTTAACAAGTTCCAGAGACCAGGTTTTGGGTGCAAGTGTGGAAACCAAAGGTTACAAGTAAAATAGGTGTTAAACATAAACCAAGCCTATTCACACTAGAAATTCTTCCTAGCTGCTTTGATATCTCTCACTCAGAGGCCCTACAGCATTTTCTAGTTGTGTCTAGCCAGGGCATCAAGATCATTAAAGCTGTCTTCCTGTGTTGCTACTCAGTCCAGCTCCAGCTACTAAATACTCATATTATTTTACCAGATATCCATTGTATGTCCAATCTGTGCCGCTCACATTGATCTGCTAGTTTTGCCAGCTTTCTCTAGCCCACACAAGATGTTATCAATTTGAGAATGGGTTGTGTTACTTTTTTGTGTTGTGAGTCTGTTAATGATGACTGAAATGACATCCCTCTTTGGGATGGTACCTACCTGCTTCGTCATGGCTGGAACAGTATAAATTAGTTTAGGATAGAAAGAGATAAATTGAAACTGCTGAAGAACTGGAGTATGATTGTAATTATGTAAATTGGAGGTATCAACAGTAAAACAAACGTTCAAGCTGTCAAGGCTTCCTATTGGAATAAATTTATTTATGACTCAAATGTTTACAGAGCTCATATTGTATACCAAGGATTTAAAGCAAAGTCTAAAGAAAACAGGTACACAATAAACTTAATCATTTTATAGATGGGGCTGGCACTTACTTTTATGAGAACATATGGTGAATATTTTGAAGATAAATGTATGCAATACAATTTTACCTCCAATTTTCATATTTTACAGCAAGTGGCTTAAGGCCAAACAGGATAATATCCCTATGTGGAATCTCCCACACCACTCTCAATTGATTCAAGACAACAAATTTAATGTGGGCTGTCAGTCATTTGTGGATTCTGTAAGTTGAGTGCTTTCCCAGATGTTACCCTCCGTGGGTCTAAGCACTCTCCTCTCTCTGGTTCACAGCTCCTGTGATAACTAGATGTATTATTTTTGATAGCATGCTAATTTTTTTTTAGATATTCTCAGTGCATAGAACCTCCGTGACATCTTTGCATTTAAGAAACCCCTTCTGTTTGCAGCAGGAAACTGATAGTGCATTGACTCTTAGAAAGTGTTAACAAAAATCAAAGCATGTTTGTTTTTAACAGTATTTTCCCCTGTAATTCTGCCCTTTTCCTCTTGCTTTTGAACCTCAGTGCTGTAACAGGATCAGTATAAGTGGGTGCCCTTACTTGGAAAAGCTGAATGCAAAAACAGGATTGCTCTCTGATCAAGTGATTGCACCGTTTAGGTGGTTTGAATCCTACATTGGTTTTCAAAGCATTTTCTTGACTTTCCTTGAATACAAGGGACAGTTTGAACCTCCTTTTGCAGTGGAAATTAAAATTTGATCACCATTTTTCTTTAAGCAAGTAAGAATTGTATCCCTGACAGAATACTTTCCATCCCTGAGGCATCCAGTATATACTGGGCTAATGGATCAACCCTAGAAAAGCGGTTGTTGTCACACTGTATTATCATATGTTATATTTAGCATAACATTACTGAAATAATGCAAGGCCACTAGGCAATGAACAGCCTAGGAGACAGCTCCCAGGGCAAAAAAGCTTACGAGTCAGATAAAGTTTGTCTCTGGTTCTAAAATAGCTCTCACCAAAATCTAACATTTTAAATATGATGAAAATGGGGGAAAGAATTTTACCTTCGGTTGTGTTTTGAAACCCAGTGAAAGGAAATAGATCCTGGGACAACTCCTGCTGTCTGTCCTTAATGGACTTTGTGCTGACAGGGCCCATCCTCTGCTGCACAGGGACCGTAGAAATGGTACCAGATCAGAGTATCTGGCTTGAATTTGGTGCCTGGGTCACTTCAGTGACTCTCATTGGAACTAGCAGAATAAATATTAGCAAAAATTTGGCACTTTTTTTTTTAACATAGATGTTAATGGCTATAAAACTTGCCAGCAGAATCAAGCCTTGCAATGTATTTTTTGCCAAAGTTTTAAAATCAACAAAAATGTCTGGCATCAGCCAGATTCTCAGTCTGAATCTGAAACATTTGTGATCTGGTAAAGAGCGGGATGCGGATGAGCTTTTGATTTTGACTATGTCTAAACCTGAGCTTCTGGCCTGGACTTATATCAGAATTAAGGCTCAGTTTAAATGTACTCCTAATGCTAAGTGTGGACTCTCACTAGCTTAGTGAGTTATCTGCACAGCCTCCAAAAGCAAAGTTACTCCTCCACCACACTATTCCCTATGTGGCTCTTTAGTATCAAGTACTGCCAATTCAGTTACAGGCTTCATACRCACCCCACACATAGGACAATGAAGTTTCTTTTATCTGGACACTTACCTTAGCTTATATGGTCTTTGTTCTTTTAAAATGTAATGTAAAAACGGAGCTTGGCACCCCTCATGAGTGGTCTGGAGGCACATCTCCGAGGCGCTGGGAGGTGCTGTCCTTCATGCTGCAGCAGCTGTGTGTCCTGCCCTTGCACTGCTGCTCCTCTGGAGCCGTGAACGGGTTCTGCTTCTTGGCTCTGTTGCAGTGATCGATCTGCTGTGAGCTCCAGCGAGCTGCTGTAAACATGGCCAGCGGGTGGCCTGGTCTGAGTGGATTTCTTTATGCACTACAACCCCCTCCGGACCTGATCCTCTCTTCTTTTCCTTTCTGCAGGCCTTACGTGCTTTAGGTGCACCTGCAATGGAGAATCGAGTCCCAAAACTGGAAGAAAGGGAAGCCTACTTCTGTGAAGAAATTACGTAGTTACCAGTAATTCTAAAGCCAAAATAGTATAACTGGTGTAAGTTACTGAATCACATGAGGAGAGGAAGAGGCAATCTGTAATACTCAGTGTCTTTCACTGTTTCTATCTATAATTTGGATGTTTAAAACTTCAGTGAAGAATTATGAAGAAACATGAGGGTGACATTCAAGARGACTGAGGAAATATCAGTTGTTAATAAACTGAGAAAATTAGATACAATAATGAACAGCACTCTAAATGTGCGACCTTCCTACCCTCCTCGTTCTTCAAGGCAGAATGCAGACTCCTACTGTTGATGCCAAAGGAGAATATCATTGTAATAATATAGCTACTCAGTCATAACCATATCAGTGTTAATTAGAAAATTTTGCCTTTTAAGATTAAAGTTGTGCCCCAGCTTTGAAACCTGATCTTATTGAGAATGTGTGAAGGAATCATTTTCAGTAAAAGGTCGTCCTCTGCAACTGCTACAGCAAACTTTCTTCATTTCTTAGAATAGCACTAGATTTCCAAGAACAGCTTTGCTGTCGTTTCCCTCTAGGGCAACCTGGTGCCCAGACAACCTGTGCTGGAGCAGTTCACAGTGCTTATCAACAACATGCACTGCGTAAATCCTCCTTTTCAATGCAGGCCCAGGTGAGCTAAGGTAAGAGAAAGTCTGCAGAGAAATGGTGCTCTGCAGGGTGTTGGGGTCTCTTTCAGCACCACAATAAAACCATGTCCCAGCTGCTTTGCTATACTAGCTCCCACCTCAAAAGAATATATGCATAGCTTCCAGGCACAGACCAAAACTTGGTGCCAGCCACACAACCAAGTGCAACATTTGACAGATCTGATCTTTTTTTCTTCCTTCTTTTTGTTTTAAATGCAGACCTAGTCCCACCCTGACCAGTAAGTGTAAGGAAAAGGACTGAGGTGGCACCAGATAGCATTTTCTAAATCTGCAGCAACATGTTTGCTGTGCAAACAGTTCCATACAATGTCCCTGCTGCTTGCCAAGCTGCCCGCAATTGTGCTGTGAAATGGCAAGAGGCCAGCGCCACCTTTGAGACTGATGTCACTGCCAGTCTGCGACATGCCTGCGAGCAGTATGTTTTCATAAGGATCCATGCTCCTTGTTTGCCACTGAGACCAATTTTTATTTGCATGAAAATCGCTGTACATGGCAGAGTGCCACCTGCAACTCCCAGGAAGTTCTCAAAGATGCTGGTTTGAACTGAAAGGTGTTTTTTTTTTATGGAGGCAGTTGAGGAATAGGCACATTTCACACTCCTAGGGTGGAAAGCTACTGAAATGCAGAGTTTTTATACTATTTATACTATTGTTTTGTGCTGTCATTCTTGGAAATAGCAGGAAACAAATGCTGGGAGTACTCCCAGCTGCCTTCCTCATCGTGCTCTGGTGTCTCTTTCATGCCAACCAGGCAGAGCAGCAGGCTGGTGAGAGGGAGGTCCAGTCTGGGTGCTGGGGAACTACTGGAAAGGCAGCAGCTGAAAGCCCACAGCCTGGCACTTTCTCTTCATGGAGGGTGGCAGCGTACCAATCAGTGGTACACAGAGCTGGCCTCTGCCCAGGGATTTTCTCCGTGACCAGGATGGTGGGGCCAGAGGAATCAAGTCACAGGATTGCAGAGTCATCCTCTTACAGAGGCTGGAGGTTATAGCCAGGGCTGTAATGCCTCAATCTGCTCTTGCTGGTGAGTCTTTAGGCAACATAAGACATCTCTCAATAACTTTTCTTATGGAACTTAGGAGCTAAAATGCTCTGCAAGACTGAGAGACCTGCTCCTTTACACCAGGGTGATGCCTTGCTCCTGCAGATGAGCCTAGTTTAGCCTGAAGGCCCTTCTCGTTTCATGGAAGAATACACAGGATCTGGAAACATTTACTAAACCTTGCCATTGACGTATCATAAGTGTCAAGACAGCCTAGTGAACTAAATGCAGTCTAGGAAGGAGTGGGAAGGGAGTGTTTTCCAAGCTCTGCTCCACCTCACTTAAAAGAAATCATTTAATCTTTAAATGCCTCAGTTTCCCACCTGGCCAAACAGCAAACATCACAGTGGGGGAAGCAAAAATATTCCCAAGAAGCAAGTGGCTGTGTAAGTGTTGTCTAAGCTCATACAGGATCTAAGCAGGGAGAACAGTTTCAAAATTCAGACAATTACAAAAGGGTCTTAAAGTTAGATGCAGTCCTCCTGGTGCTTGCATCCTACATCTCAGCTCCTGGCCTGTTCTGGAAATGGGATGGGCAGCTGTAGCCTCTCATGGCAGCTGTCTCTTGTTTCTGCTATGATGAAGCCTGAACCATCCTTCTCGAATCCRTTGGGCACTCTGTCTTCCTGGATTAGCAATTTTTCCACTGATGGCTTCCTCATCCAGTTTGAAAAATACAAATAAATTGTCACAGAGAGCAACAGTGTCTATAAAAATGCACTCCCACCCTCAGTCACAGAACACGATCAACTAAAGGGCATCCAAACAGCATTATGAAAATAGTTAAAAATGGATCTTTTCTTGCTAGCTTGTACTGCTACTACATTACATTTCCTGAGCAGTTGTGGAGTCTCTCTATTCAGAGAGGCCAAGTTCCAAAAACCTCCTGGTAAATCTGTTTCTTTCACTGCCAGAAAAGCAGAGACAAAGAAATTCCTTTTTCCTGCCTCTACTTGCTGAAATTTAATTAGTACCACAAGTTTTTTTCAGGTAGTAAGGAAATAACTTCTTTTCTGTAGTTTATTTCAGTAGAATAGTACTGCATAGAGATTCTGTCATTAAAGTAAAGACAAGTTCCCAGTTAAACATGGTGCTGTTGCATAGAGAAAAACTTAAAAACTGTGCGAAGACATCCCAATACAACATTACTAGTTAAGCTTCACTTTTTAGCTCCACCTTACCAGGCAATGTATATAACACCTAAAGCTAAAATCCACTTAATAGAATCCAACATTTCCATAACCACATGGCACACTAATCACTAGAAATAGGTTATTTACACTGCTAAAGAAGACACACCACAGAAGCACTATAGTAAGAGCAGATTATTGCATTACTAGCATAATAGAAAGACAGGTGTGGCTCAAATACCACAAACTCCAGCCAACCTCCCTTGAATTTTCTCCCACGCTTTTTCAAAGACCTTGTACAAATCACCTCTGTAGTTGACTGTCTCTGATCTGCTGGGAGGCTCCATCTCACCTCAACAAGGAGTGATTGGGCTTCAGCTTTTGTCACTTGGTCCCCTCCTAGTGTGACACATCTTGCGGGGCCGCTGCAGGGAGTTCCTGTTGGCACAGGTCAATGCCATGCATCCCCTCTGCAGCTGCCCTCTCAGTCATGCATTTGCTATCAGAGAACCGGACCGAAGATGATGGCCTGAACGCATACCCTCAAGATGCCCAATGGGCCAGGCCAAGGACATCTCAAGGATGCTAAGGCAGCCAAAGGTGTTGCTGATGATACCTTTCCAGCACCACAGTGCTTTAGCCAGAAGAAGAGTGAGGTCCATCTGTGCTGCACAGGACGTAGCCCCAGTTTCCCAGTTCCCACAGGAACTGAAGACCAGGAAAAACCTCAGCACTCCCTGCCCTACGTATGAGGCACATTTTCTTTCATCTTGAAAAGACTTATCGTGACATGTGTGTGCTTGTGTAATTAGTTATTTTCGTGTGTATACATAATAAAAACAGTCTCCACTGCACACGTCTTTCCCAAGGGAGAGGATGAGCAAATAAATTATGGGACAGATGTTAGTCATGTTGCTTATTAAAGCATGGGATGGCAGTGATCATACACTGAAGTGGCAAGCATGGCAGGACACAGTAGAAGAGAGGGGGATATTTTTAGGTGCCAGTTTTTACATCCACTTTTTCAGAGGAGCTGAGCACACAAAGTGTCTTTGATTTCATTTGGGACACAATGTTTCCTCTTCCATTTCCTATTTAGAAAATACCTGGTTAACTGAAGGCAACCCTTCTTCAAGTGATACCTCCCCTCCCAAAACATTTGTTCCGGTTAGGTTGCCTTTGGACTTACCAAAATCTTTTTGCACATCTCCACAGTGAACAGTAGTGCCTTTTGCCTGTTATTACTGTTATCTTGCTGCCAAAACCAATTTCCAGCAAGTTCGGTCAATAGACTAAACTCCAGTTAACTTGGTTTACATTTAGATCCAGGGATGTTTCCTATGATTTCCAGTCTGGTGTAACATATTTGGAGGACTAATTACTATTTCTTATTGCTTTTGAATACACTGCTGAGGGTATAGGTGTCTCACTGAAGGTTTTGCAAATTATATGCTCTGTTAATGGAATGTGTAGCTATTTTAAACAGTCATCATAAAGCGATATAATGCCATAGCTCTACAGTATCTGGCAGGTGTTTTATATTTTTACAGTCCAGTGGCACCCTATAAACTAATTCTTAAGTAGGGAAGGATTTGCATGCTGTTTGATGTATGTGCCAGCTCGTGGCTTGCTGCTCCCTAAAGCTAAGGCTTGTTTGCATAAAGCATGCATCAAAGGGAGTATTACAAACATGGCAACACACTCAGATGCTTGCTGGAAAAAGGAAGCTAGCTGTGATGAAGTTTGAAAGCCAATGTATGCATCTTCTGATAGCGTCTGTATGCTTAAGACTGATATGGAAAAGAAATCAAAATTTAACAGTAAAAATTGTTTAGAAAGAAAAGCAACAACAACAGCAAAAAACGCCATGACTTATACACTATTCTCTAGACGTTTCTGCAGTTACTGTCTTGCCTAGTCCTTCATTAGCACAGAAAAAATGCTAGGCTCCACTCACTGAGACTTGCTAAGTTGCTTAAAGGACAATTTTCACTGTCCATTTAACCTATCTGTAAAGCTCTGCATTGCATTTATCTTCTTGTTCTGAACTGAGCTTTTAGGCACAAAGACTATATTTAAAAAGAGTGCAGCAAATAGTATAGGGTGACTCAGCTTTTTAGTTTCCGAGGACTAGCTTTGCAATATTCTGCTGTTAAAAGTTGAGTGATGCTGATATGGGATAGAAAGTGAAGCTAAGCAGCATGGAAAAGTCCAGCTGATCTGCTCCAGTGTTGGTCTGAAGAAATCTCCTCTACCCTTTTTTGGAAAAGACCATTTTATAGACCATGCAAGGACTCTATTGTTAGGGGATTGGTTTTGCCCCATATATGTTCATATATAGGACAGAGAATCCTGAAAATAGATAGATAAAGATAAAACAAACTCTCGGGTTTTAAAGATAGATAAATAGCTAGGTAGATAGCTAGGTAGATAGATATAACTTTATCTTTATTTGGGACTCTGTTTTCAAGGTATGCACTTCATTCTGTTGTTTTCTGTGACTACATCTGTTTATAAGTGGTTGCTCCTTAGTCTACATGTACTTTCAGAAGATTTAATGACCAGCGTGTTGCCTGATGTGTTTTGCTTTTGATCAGAACCAGTGAGGTCCTGCCTCTAGGCATCTGGCAAGGAACTTTTTGCATTTAATGCATTATTTTCTGTTTAAACAATTCTTTCTAGGCTGTAATTACTGTGTCTGTGCTGCAATATGCACCAAGGCTAATCAGTTGATCTGTCAGCATTGTCTGCTGCCCTGACAAGGGACTAAAATCATTGCAAGCCTGACCCAATAGATGTCAAGGTTAAAAATGTCTCACTGCTTCTTCAAATTGGCCGTTTTCTGCTTTGTGACCTATGCAGGCTTGAGAAAAGCGTATGTGAATTTAAACTAGATTTTATTGAGTAACCTGACTCCCACTGTAAGATATATTTCCACATTTCCAATGCTTTCTGGTATGTAGGTCACAGTAAATTTAGTTAACTTGCTAAGTAGCTCAAATCATAATTTAATTTTGGGGTAGGGTGGTTTTCTTTCATTCAGGTCAAGAGTGGCCTCAGGTAACAGTATGCTAGTTCCTTATCCTGTTCTCTGTCCTGGCTCCACTTTGGTTTCTGAGTTGCCTCTGTCTAACCTGAAGAACCAGCACCAGAGGGACTTTCCACACTGGCTTTGGGGTGATTTGAGGGTAGCTCACTCAGCTGGGAGAAACCAGAATCCCTGGTTGTGGGACTGACTAAATCAACCCGTTCTGTAACCGGGAGCCAGAGTTAGCTGAGCAGGGCTTGCAGGACAGGGTCCGCAGTGAATGGATTAATGCTAGTCACTATAGTGCCAGGGTAGTTGGCAAAAGACAGCTCAAGTCAGGAYGCCTCCAGCAGGTGAATGCAGCCAGGGAAGTGCGCATGGGATGTGGCTATGGAGGATCCTCTTTTACCCCTCCTGGGAAACCTGCATGCTTGATCACCTCCCTGAAATGCTTGTACACCAACGCATGCAGCATGGGGAACAAACAGGAAGAACTAGAGATGTGTGTGCGGTCGCAGGGCCATGATCTCATTGCCATTATAGAGACATGGTGGGATAGCTCRCATGACTGGAGTGCTGTCATGGATGGCTACGTGCTTTTTAGGAAAGACAGGCCAGGAAAGCGAGGTGGTGGAGTTGCCCTTTATGTGAGAGAGCAACTGGAATGTATTGAGCTGTGCCTAGGGG
>NW_020450748.1:554698-607558 GCF_003343035.1 Apteryx rowi
CCATCTGAACATGAGGAAAAACTTTTTCACTGTGAGGGTGACAGAGCACTGGAACAGGTTGCCCAGAGAGGTTGTGGAGTCTCCTTCTCTGGAGATATTCCAAAGCCGCCTGGACGCAATCCTGTGCAACGTGCTCTAGGTGACCTTGCTTGAGCAGGGGGGTTGGACTAGATGATCTCCAGAGGTCCCTTCCAACCTCAACCATTCTGTGATTTTGTGATTCTGTTAACCCAGAGTCCTTCCAACCAAGAGCTCCGTCAGATCCTTCTGATCAGGGAAATGTTTCTACTAAGTTATTTAGCTCTGTGCTAGGAAGATGCAGTAATTATTTGCTGAGCAAAAGTAACCCACGTACATGGGGAGATGATTAATGCTGACATGTTGCACTGTAATACTGCAGTTTCTGAGTAAATAATTGTTCTTCTGTTCTTAATGCGAAAAGGTTGTAAAATTCAGGGAGTAACGTCCCACAGTTTCTCCTCCACTGGATATCACTACGTTCTTCAAGATGTCACCACTGGACAGGTCAATCTATCACCCTGAAAACTTGAGGGCTTATATGACAATTGGTTAGTGTTATAGACAGGCAAGGTCCCAGCCTGTAGCTCCACATGCAACAGCACAACTCAAGGTTTGCTTCGGCCAAGTCGCAGTTTCAGGGCTGCTCACAGGGAAATCAGGATCCGGCTAATTATTTACTGAACATGGCTTGGGGCGCTGGCTTCCAGGGGCTAATTCTGTCTTCCTGATTTATTTCTGCTTTTCTCCCAACTATATCAACACCCTACTACTTCTTTCTCTAATAATGTAATTTTTTTTTAATGTGATTACACGTCTATTCATCTTGATATAATATATTTAAGATGGCTGTACAAAATGATATATTTAACTTACATTTTAAATGTAAGTAGTAAAAATAGTAAAGCTGTGGTGTTGTCAGAGGCATCACAGATGGAGGGGAACACAGATAATTTGTGGAGCCAAGGCTTTGATTTTGTCTAAGATGTGATTTCCATGACAAACCACAGTGCCATTGTACTAAGAAAATACCCTCTCAAAAGTCTTCGGTTTTGTCATGGAAATAGCCGTAACAAAATCATGGCCTTCATTGTTCTTCCTCTCATTCATGTATGCAAAGTGGATATTTTTTTCTGTACAACCAATGTAGCATGCAGAAAATCTAGCAATGAACAATACAATGCACATCTCTGAGACAACATCAGGAATCAAGGCCCTATTTTAAAGACAAACATGCTGAAGCCTTGGTCAGAGATTTGTGGTAAGTTCCTGAAGTATCCAAGTTGCTTAAGTCTTTTACATGGGAAGAAAATCAATGAGATTTATGTTTCTAATTGCCTAAGCACTTAAAACTGCAGTTCTCAGTAGGTAACCTGTATGGAGCACGCCTCACCTATGCAGCTTAATATCAGTGGCACCTTTTTCAACACCCCAAAACTGTGCCCTGTTGCCCATTACTGCAGGGTTTAGTGTTTTGGAAGCCACCAACTCAGTAAGAAAAAAGCATCTGCTGAGAAATGGCTTTGGGAGGAGGCTGTCCACTTGCACTGAGTGCTCTCATCTGCAGCCTAATCCCCAGGGATTACAGCAGGGAAGGGGGCAGGAGGAGGATGAGCAGAGCACCTGGGCCCATGACATTTTTCTGTGTAAACCTATTCTAAGGCCTTACTGTAGGGATTAAAAAATCCAATTAAGGTATAAAAAAACCTCTAGGGATTTAACAAGACAAAACAAAATTTTCTATTGTCAGCATTTAATAGGATTCCCATTGCACAGCCTAGCAACAGATTCTTCCCTGTTAGCACAGTATCCGCTTACATTGCTCCGCCAGACTTATTGCCATCAAAAGAGCCACAGAAAACTCAATAGCCAGTCTAGTTCTTTTCCCTCTTCTCATGCAGCCATCCATGTACTTGTAGCTGCCGAAGACACTGTATTAGATTTTTCTTTCCATGACCTTCTCATCTCACAGCTCGGCCATGGCCCTGGGCAAGGCTAGCTCCGTGCGTGAGGGAGCATTTCTGCCACCCTCCACCCACGGGCCTCCCGCAGTGCTGAGCTATACTGGATGGCTGTAAAACCAGATGCTCCTTAGGAGGTGCTTTAGGTCTGTGCAACCCCAGCCCTACCTTTCCCTCAAAATAGTTGCTTCTTAGGGAAGCACTGTCTTTTTTCAGGCTCAGTGGCCCGTTGAGAGATCCCTTGCCTGGGACAGCCTGCCCAGACCACCAAGCACTGCAGGATTTGTCTTGCAAATTTTGTGGAGGATGCCAGGATTGGCTGGAGCCTCTGCATGGTGTTTGTACAGCAAAGAAGAATGAATAATGGTAGGAGAAGTCCTGGCTTGGCTCTTCTAGGAAAAAAAATGGACATTTTGAGAAATAGAGGCAGATTTTTTTTTATTCTAGAGACATCTCTAGCAGGGCAGCTATCTCTCTCATTCAGACTTTGAAGGCAGTGTGTCTCATGCTCCTGCAAGATGGATAAAAAGATGATAAACAGGGAAGGGAAGCAGACTTTGCTTAAAGCCATTATGGCTCTCTGGAAAGCAGGCTGGGCTATGTGAGGACTGAAGACATTAGCTGTCATTTTGCATGAAAATTATATGTACTCAACAGCTTAATATTACTCTAGCAGGCTGCAGTGATTTACTTAACTGGAAGTCAAACTAGGGGAACTGGGAGGAAACAAAATGCTGCCAGGGATATGATATCTCCAAAGAGAGCAGGAGGGAGCTTGATGGCTGCAGATACGGGGGAACGCAGGGGGAGATGTAAGGAGAGGAAGGATGGCATGAGCCTGACCCTTGGCCTGGCGCAGAGGTGCAACGCAGATGTGGTGCTGCCCCAAATTCGGACATTGGGTCCCATCCATCGCCGGGACAAGAGACAGTGCCTGAACACGGAGGAGGAAATGGCATAAAATCAGTGTATGGGGCTGCGGCGCTGCGGGAGCTGGCTTGTCGGAGAGCCAGCTGTGGGCCCCAGTCCTTCACCTAATTACCAGCTGAGTACTAGGTAATATCCCAGGGCCATAAGCTCAGACGCCGAAAAAAAATTCCCTGAGCGAAATCCAGCTATCTATTTCAGCCTCGTCAGGCGAAGCTACGACAGATGTCTTCACATCCCTTTAAACTAATTTGTGTGGCAATCTTTGAGGCTGCTCTTGCCCTGATTATTCATGAGGCAATAATTCAGCAGCTCCACRGACACCAAGTGAGCCACAAATCTTCTGAAAAGGCTTTTTATTCTATCTTAGAAGCCTTTAAAATAACCTTAGATGGACTACAGACCCATCATTTATTTTATAATTTATTTACGTGATTATGGAATGTGCTGGACTAATGGGGAGGGGGGAAAAAAATCCCCCGACTCTATCAGTAGCAATTTTAGAAGATAAAAATCCTGGTGTTTCCAAAGGGCCAGTAGAAACGTGATATTTCTTGGTGTCGCTGTATTTGCTAATTAGACTAGAAAGGAACTTATGTTTAATTAATGTGATTCATTTTAAGATTGTCTGCAGAATTTCTATTTGCACTTAACCTTCTCCTTCTTGCTATGCGCTGTCTCACCCTTGTTTCAGTGATTTCCTGCTCTCTGGTAAGCAGTTTACCTGACAAACCACAGCCAGCTGCTTATCCTCAAATACCTTCTTATTTCAGGATGGCCAACAGCTAATGCTCTGGGCTGGTGTATTTCCTGATTTGAAAGGCAAATACCACTTTCTGATATCAAGGCTACAAAGCAGTCATCTGAATTTTCTTCTGCAGCATTAAAAAAAATTACAGCTGTCACAAGGGACAGAAGAGTATTTTTACTCTCTGGTAGCTAGTACTGCATTTGCAACTTTTTTAACTTACTTCATCTAGGAGAAACAGCTTTTAAGGGATCAGTATCCCCTCCTGCCCACCCTGGAAAACTGCTCCTGGCAATGAAGATTTTGAAAGCAAACAAGGATCTTTCATTTGTGAGTTAGGGCTTCTTTAATAATCATTGTGACTCTTCTTTGACCTTCTAAACAGTTCTTGGGCATGTTCCTCCTTCTATTCCCAAACTGAAATTCTTGCACCAGTTAAGTAAGTGTTGCAGCTAGAAGATTATCAAGATTTGGAAAAAAAAGTAGGGTGGCCACCATCTATCATTTTGTGTATTCAAACTTGGTGTGTCTACTTAATGCTCATGAAAAATGCTAACAGTGAGGCTTTGAAACAACTGTGTATCTGATGCGATCAATGCTTTGGGAGTGGGACTAGACACTGCTTTTTGGCTAGGGCACCAGAGAACCATTGGACAACAGTACTTTGGTCACTGCTACTTCAGCAAGTGCCAATTTTCACAGTGGTGACCCAGAGATGGACATTTTGACACTGGATTAATAGCCGCTGTCCTAACTGACGTGGGACAGATAAGACCTCTACCAGCTTTTATCTGGGAGCTGACCCAACAGCTCAGGAGTTTGTTCTTGTCCAACAGCTGAATTAAACTTCCTAGAAAACCAGCCATAGCACAGCAGGACAGGATGTGAAGGAGCTTATTGCTCAATAGCACAAACCAGGAAAGCTTCTAGGGAGCCCAGATGGTGCTCTTAAATAACCGAGCCTAAGCAAGGGGAAATCAAACAGGAATGAGCCAGTTCAGCCATGGAATAACTGGTCAGACCAGTCCTGGGGCTCCCAGAGAAAGCATATGGCCAGACAGATGGTACCAGGCAAAATAGCTCAAGTGCCTTCCACGTCTTGGGAAGGTTTGAGTTCTCAGCTGCATTTAGTGCTACACGTTAGCCACCAGCTTTACAAAAGCTCTGGTTTTATTGGATTCTGTGTGTAATGCAGAAGAGACTTGGATTAACAGCGATCTTGTCATATTTTTGATATTACGTTTACCTGGCTTATTTTCACTCACATGAATGACTGAAAGCCACAAGCCATACCACCTCAGAGGAGCTGCGAGGATAGGTCCTGCTACCGCAGTGAGCAAACTATTTTGCAGAGGTCAGTAAGGGACTTCAGAAATCTTCCCATGGCCTGATCGAGTGTCCACAGGAGTCTGGAGAGCCCAGCATAATAGGTACCTTGCCATTACTACTTTCATGTAAAGCAGCATTCTCCTTCCCTTATGAATGAAGGAGGAGTTTGGAGGCTTTTTTTCTCCAGTCAAATGAACCACGGGAACTACGATTGGAAATAAACATCATGAAGCAATCTAGCAGTTTGTAAATACTAAGGGTTTTATTTCCACTTCACATGGTCTCCAACAGACTCTTAAACAAGACCAGTTACAATTCAGTATGCCCAGAGTTCTCAATGTTTTTTTTCCCCAAAACAAAGGAAGTTCTCAGTAAACACTGTACATAGCCAGTCGAACAGTTAACAATAATTTAAAAACTCTTTTTTGTATAGTCAATGCAAGAATACCAACAATAAAAGTACAGTACAGGTAAATTCACAACAATATTACAGTGAAACAGATTGACTCACATTTATGTGATGGTAGAAGTACAGTAGCAGTATGTACATGCACTAAAGTGCTAGGACCCAGAGGCATGCAAGTCAAGTATTGTATGTGTATTTTACAGCTAACTCCATAAGACTTTCTGAGGCATTCTTTTTTTACATTTTTTTTTCTTGAGTTTACCTGTATTCCCCTCCATCTTAATTAATACAATTCTAGTGAACTAGCTTAATGGCTTTCTTCACTACTTAAAAGGTACTGCTTCAGCCAGTTGAAGCATCTTTAAGAACCTTACCTTTAAAAACTGATAACACTGACATTAAAATAGAATAAAATTAACTTAAGACCCTAGTTTTACATGAAAAAAAACCCCAACCCCCAAAAAACCCAAACCAAAATTGAAAAACAAATATAACCAAAAGGGAGTTGGTATTTGGAGAGAGCATGAGCACGTATTCAAATTCCCTTAAAACTTAATTTACATTTTATTTTAAATCTTACTTTATCTGTATATCATTTTTTACTTTTTTTTTGTTAATATACTGTATGTAGAAAAGATGGAGACAAAAATAGTTTTCTCAGCTATGAAAAAAATTAAGTTATTACAGGCACATTAACTGTTTCATTCTAGAAACGTCTCAGTTTCACAGGGTGGACATTCAGCAGCTGCGTTTGAGGGCATTTGGTGACCTCCACCACTCGATCCCACCCTCTCCAACAGAGACCGCTCACGGGGGAGGCTGCTAACGCGAGCGGCAGCGGCTCACTCCCAGGACGCGTCTGCTGGGCCTGCGGCACTGGCCAGGGTCTCTGCTGGCGGCTCCTTGCTTCCGCGCTCCTCGGAGGAAGTCAGATCTCCGGTGGACTGCGACTGGGAGGCCGTGGGGGAATGTGAAGCCCATCGGGACGGCGGGCGCCGGTTCGCTGGTCTCTCTGGCCGGGAGAAGCATGGTTCAAGGGACGGAGCTAGTGCAGAACAAGGTAGTTCCTTTGCAGCCAAGAGAGCAAAACAGTGGTTAGTGACTTGTATTAGAGGTGTTTGGGATCTGCAGAGAATTCAAAAAATCAGACTAAGCTAAGCATCTGTCATGTCACAGGACACAAGCAAGCAGCAAACATAGTTCTATGTGTGGGCTCCAGATATCTGCATATATGTCCATGATTTATGGAACGAATAAGGAGAGAATGAAAGAAGGAGATTTGGGATGAGCTGAAGTAGCTGACAAACTTCCATTTGCTAATATGCCTTGTGCTAGAAAAGAAAAGAGCTGAAAAATATATTTGCATGACAATTCAGTAAAATCCACTAGTCATCACATTGCTCTAAGTGCTGACCTGGCATAAAAGTGCCCAATTCTACATTTACAAGGGAGGTGAAAATCAACCTCTCTCTCCTTTTGTCTGCTGCAGAGTTCAGACTGACGTGTAGGAAAGACTTCCTAGCAAGAGAATAATGACTACAACACTAGTTATGACCCCCAAATGGCTTAAAGATGAGGCTTACCTACAAATTTCAACTTCTAGAACATCACTCCTGACTGTCAGCTGCTTGAGTCTGAATTACAGGAATCAGTGGTACTGTACATTAAGGATGACATTCACGGAAATAGAAGAAAACTGAAATTTTATTTCTCCACCAACTTTCCACTACTCAGGACTGATAGCCTGCCGGTGCAATTAGAAACACACTGCACTTGTGATTTTTCACCCTGACACTAAGTTGATAATTGCTTCTAATATTTATGGACTTTGCTCTTAGCACAGCTAGACTTCATGCATTGCTTTGCATGCTTATTATATCAAGATGACTGACTGTGGGAGCAAGTCTGTCCTCTGATGCCAAAGCAGAATGTCTGAATTTCTCTGCCTACTTTCGAATTTGTAGAAGCAAATCAGCTGAGTTTGTCAACCTATAGAAATGCATACACCGAGGAGAAGTCACTGGAGAGGACAAGAGAGCTGAATAAAAATCAGYCTTAGAATCAGAATGCAAATGATGATAGAGATTACAAACCACACAATGGAAAGGAGAAGCTCTGGCGTGGTGAACCAAAGAGAAACAAAGGGAGCAGTGGAACAATGCAGTAGGAAGAATTCAGTGTAGTTTCACATGGAGAAAGAGAAGAGTGACTAGGGATGGAAGATATTGGATCAGGTAACATGATATGAACTGTGAACAAACAAGGTGATATGCCATTGAATATCTCAGTTGAATTGCGAGGATCAAACATGAATGTTTCATGACCTATCAAAGACACAGAGCTGAGGTATAAGAAATGCAGCGTTTGGGGGTGCGTGTTTCAGGGCAGAGGGCCTCATTGGACTCAGGGAAGTCTCTGCACAGGGCTCACCGCAGTGCCTTTGGTTAACACGCAACCCATGGGGTGATCCGAGGTTGCACACCACTGTTCAAGGCAGAGCAGTACTCATCCAGCGTTGCAGAGCGCAAGGAACGACAGACGCGCTGGTGAGTGGCTGCAGGTCCTGCATGCATCCAGCTCCCTCCGTGCAAGCTCCCTCCTCCCCCCCATAACCTGCCCTGTAAACTTAAAAATGACCCACTGTAAAACAACAGTAAAGGCTACACTATAAATCAATGCTAACAAGGAGACTGACTCCGTGTCCTGACTTTACCTCATCCCACTGGGCCTGGGGCAGCGCATGGCCTGTGATAGCTGCCGCTCTATTCAGGTTTGTTAAGAGAAAGCCATACGCAGAGCAAGACTGACAGGCAGTGCAACGTGATGAATTGAGGCTATGCAATTTTTGGTTTGGCTCTTAGACTCTTTCTAAACAGCAGCTTAAAATGATTATCTTTATAGCTCTGCTGGCTTCTGGCTGCTTTATCCTAGTTTCACAGGAGTAAAGGAGAGTCAGCATTGTAATAGCGAAATTTATTGCTGCTGCTGTCTCCCAATTCAAAAGAATCGCTATAGCGTACCCACAGATGCTGGGCAGCTTTTACGGACAGGCCGGGTGAGGCTCTTATCTGTGGCATACACACGCACAGCACAACACGCGCTGCACCAGCCATTGCTGCTACTCCAGGGCAGAGAACCGAGGGACAGCGTAATCCTGCACCGCGCTGGCTGCCGAGCCAGCGTGGTGCCCCCACCTGCAGCTGGGCTGCCTCGGGTACCTTAAGGAAATGGAGCCGTTACAAGGAAACTGCCAAGAACAGTTTTTGAAACCCCAAATGTCCTCACTTACCATATGCAGCTGCCATAGGTACCTAAGCCAGAAATGTTTAAAAAACTACTATCTTTTGGGTAATTTAGTTTAACGGTTGCTTTTGGAGGGGGGGAGCACTTCTAAGCCTGGACATTGACCCCGGGAAAGATGATTTTGGCTTTAGTTGCTAGTTCTTTCCTAGACCAGGCTGTCAGCCACCAAGGCTACGTCTGTGTTAGTGAATAAAACAGGCTCTGAGGCGCAGTGGATCGTCACAGCCCATGTCTATATGGTGTCTCCCCCCCACGCTGTGGCAGCTGGTGACCCCCCCCCACCCCGAGCCACCAGGGAGCGCCCCAGCTGGCACTGGCCAAACTGGGCTGGGACCAGCTGGGACCCCACGCACCCACCAGCCCTTGGGCTGCTGCTCAAGCCTACTCCCCACCCCGCCCAACATCACTGCATACATTTACCCGGGTCTTAAACTTTGTCAGTTTTTAAAGTTTGAACCAGCCCCCTCCTCCCCCAAATTTTCACTGAAGTTTGACCTTTTCCGGGCCGGCCTACGCTTGCGCCCCATGCACCAGCAGGAGGCTGGGGTCCCGTCCTGCGCGCTCCCCGAGCGATGCATGTGGGGAGCCGTGCGGGGCTCGGGGCGCCGGGCGCGCAGGGCAGCCGGGGCACCGCCGGCGGCCACGTCCTGCCATTAACCCGCGCATTCGAAGCGACCGCTTTCGGAAAGGGCTGGAAACAAGGCGGAAAGGACTTACAGCAGTGAGGCAGGCAGGGTTAGAGTCCCCAGGGGGCAGTTAATAAGACAGTTTGGTTCTGGACAGAACAGACAGAAAAGAGAAAGAAAGCAAGTAGGTTGGAAAGAATTGTTTTAATCAATTATTTTTCAAAGTGAAGGTTTCTTGTCGGCAAGGAAGTCTCCAGATGTTCCTACCCATTCAGATCATGTTACCGCTGTACCACAAGGGAAACTACTTATGATAAAAAAAAAGATAAGCCACTAGCAGAAGCAGATTTAGAAAAGAAAGAAGCAAACAAACCAACCCCTCGCAAACCTAGCAGAGTCTCAGAAGTGGACATGGCATTAAACAGTCCAAACATTTCTACTCAGCAGAGAAAGATGTCTTTTATCCTTTGCCAAGCCTGATTAGGGCCAGGGGAAAAACAAAAAAAGTTACTGCGAAAGAGGAATAAAGCTGTATTTTTTCCTTTGTTTGATTTTGAGAGAGTATTTCTGCTTAGGAGATCCTTAAAAGGCAAAAAAGCCACTAATTTTTATGTTACATGGATGCCCATATAAAGCTTTGATGAAAGCTATTTGCCTCTCCCTTCTTGCTCCTACTTAACAGTGGCCCTGAAAGGGAGACGCAAACTGAAATAAAAGCACTCGCCTTCTGCCACCATCTTTCCCACTTTTTTACCATCTCCTTCCAGTGCTGCCGGGTTCAGCTGCAAGTGCACAGCAGTTGCTCTGCCCTGGCGGCCAGAGGACCCACCAGCTCCCTTTGCCATGGATCCACGTGGCCGAGCCTTTCACCCTGCTGTCTCTAGAAATGGGTCTGGCCCCCACTGCCATTTAGCTGTGTAACCTCCATGATTTACACCCTTGCCAGCTATAGAAGAGAAATGTTCATACTGCTCTAATATGGACAGCTGGGTAAACCTAACTTGCATTTTTATGGTAATATTTATAAATTCCATGATATGCAAGTAAGATAGTGGTTTAGCGAATTAGCAGGATAAGATACTACTAGGCTGCATTGGGTTGATGCAAATTTGCTTGTAGGCAGCTTTGGGCAGGTTAGAATGAAAATACAGAGCTACTATGAAAATGCACTGCTACTATGTATGCATATACAGGCACACATATGTATGTGCGTAAATATATATATATATATATGAACTAGATTTTATATTTTCAGCAGGAATATAAAAGCAAATTATGCAACTGGAACATCCAGAAGCTCAAATTAGAGAAGAGCTGCCAACAAGTGCTCCAAGCAAGTTTAAAAGCCATTAATATGTGATGCCCTGACTGCAGAAAAAGGAGGGCTTTCTGTGGTAAGGGGGTCACTTGTGTTGTCCGGAAACCCCCAGGGGAGGGGGGCGCCCAGCAAGGAGCGGCAGAGGGTGGCAGGGCTGCGCTGGCCGGCACGGCTCCGAGCACAGCTCGCCTCCCTGGAGACCACACTGCATCCACTGCCTCTTGCTTGCGACAAAATGTGCAAAGTGTAACTTGTACGTGGTGTCATTTGTGTGGCCAGTGTAATCCATAAATAACCCAAGGCACTTCCAGAGTCTAAACTTCTTTGCGGTTTTGTTTTCAGCAGGAAATCCACACTCCATAAATGCATCTTGCAGAGAGCCACCTCAACCGGGAAAAGCTAAGCCCGTCAYGTGGACGCCCGCCACCTTCTTTTTCCAGGCACATTCTTGGGAAAGGACAGGACCACCTCAAGTTCTAAACCTGGGCAGCTAGACAACAGTTCGAACAACCRAGTAAGACTTGCAAGGAGGAAAAAGTCAGAGCTCTGAGGCTTAGCACTCAAAAAATTAGACAAAAGATAGTGAAAATTCACAAAGAGGAACAATTTTCTACCACGCTGATGGTAAATGAGTTTTTGCTAAACAGCACTGACACAAATCTCTCCATGCATCAAACTCTGGTACTGATGTTGGCTGTGTTTTGCCAACAGCAATTTGCGATGATGTGGGATGACATCAGTTTACTTATACTTGAAATTTGCTGAGACATTTAAAAGATGCAGGAGGAAATCAAGAGTTTTCAGTGATGCCTTGAAGGCAAAGTTGAGGTGAAGCTGTGAGCGTATACCACATACTTTCTAATAAGGAATGGTAATGCATTCTCAGTATTTCAAATTATAGGCAAAATACAGAGATAGCTAGAAAGATCCAGATAAATGAGGCTTCTTTCCACTTTTATTTTTTCGAGTTTTACGCACAAGCTCACTGTCTTTCATTGTTATTTATAATGGGCATGTAGGGGTTTTTTTAATATATACAAACTTCCCTATTTATTTCCTTTTAAACAGCATATAGGTAATATATCCTCAGCTTTGGACGCTCTGTTAGGAAAAACGATTATGCCCTCTGAGTAGTACCTACAAAAGAGGAGCATATCACCTCCATTTAGAACAACCAGCTAGTGAAAGGCAAAGTGCAGAAGAAAAGTCTCAGTGCTCAAGTTCCCAGAAAAGCCTCTCAACCCAAATGTTGACTGAGAAAATGGGTTTTGTCCCTTCCCTTGAGGCTTTCTAAGGCAGGAGTGGTAGGAGCGAACCCCAGAGATGCTGCTGCTCCCCATCTCACCCCAATGAGGCTGAGGTGGCGCCAGGGATGAGCACTGCCAAAACACGGGGATGCCACAGAGACAGCCCAGGGTGGACAGCATGACAGGTTCCTGTCCCTACCCTGGGAAATTTCCCTGACCAGCTTGAAAAATGCCGTTTCACTGCTGCGCCAGAAAGAAAACAGGCACTGGTAAGTGCTGGGCATAGTTCAGCTCTCTCAGGGCTTTCCTAGACCAACTCTCTTCTGCACAAAGGTTCACAAGGAACAGGAGACTTAGACATTGACAGCTCAGAGAGCTTTTGTCCATCATTACACCCTCTTTGTGGTCTATTTCTGTAGCATATTCCTGTACCTGAGGATCTGACTCCCAATACTCGGGCATATCTGCTGAGACAGATAACTGTTACACTTTCAACAGTACAGTAAAACATCAGTATAGATTTGTTAAATATTAAATAGGTTTGTGCTTAGACTAGTTGATTCTCATTATTATAATTACTATTATTTTGCAAGGCAGCAACAATCAGTTCCAAATTTCATGCTGTTTAATCACATTTACAGACCAGAGTCAAGCTTATTCAGATACATCCAGAAAAGGTACGCCGAAGGCACTAAAGTTCTGGATCAGGGCATTGTAGTCACTATTTTTAACACAGCCTTGTTAATACAGAATTACCCATTCTTGCATAGGAGAAACAGTCTACCTTTCTGGCCAGCACAATACAGAAATTTACTCAAACCCAGATTAACATCTGTTAATTTGTGATGTGTTTTGTGAGAGAAACCCCTTATCCCCAGGCATTCAGGGGAGAACCATCTTTATCCAGTAAGGGATAAAGCTCTTCTCATGCTTTCAAGCCCGATAAGCTGTCAGGATAAAACTCAGATTCTTTAACGAGTTCTTCAGTGACTAATCCAACAGTTTCAAGACTGGGACTTGCTGGTAGTACTATGACATGACTAGGTTATTGTAAATACACAGAAGGACTGCAAGACATCTCATAATGCATTTGTTCAAAGAAGGGTGCATTTAGCTATAGGAGGAAAAACAAACAAACTCATTACCTCTATGGACCCTGGTTCTACTTTGACAATATCTGCTGTGCTGTTGTCATTGCTAAGATTTGGTGGGCTGTGTGAGGGTAGCCTTCTCTCTTCCTTTAAGGCATGCTCCAAAAGTTTCTTATTCAAGATCCTGGCAGCATTTTCTGCAAGTGTATACCCTGGAGGAGCAGATAAGTCCTGCCTGATACTTGTCACCTCAGTCCCTTCTTCCTTTTGCGTCTCTGTCCCCAAACGGAGAGGACTGGGTGATCTGCCACGGGCACTTGTACATGGCTCCTGCACTGGGCCCAGTTCTGGTCTGGGTTCCGCTGACCTGGATCGACTGCTAGACCTTGGGCATTTTTGGAAGGTCTCATGAAAGATGGGGCTATGGTCAATAATGTTGAACAAACTGGAGAGGCCATCATTGATGGTGGTATGGACTGGACTCTCCCTTGTAGTAGTTGATCTAGCCCAAGCGGACTCACTGAATCCTTTTTGAGGTGTACCAGGCAATGTCCGGTTATTTGGCTGGTCTGATTTGGGAAGGATTTTCCTTTGCAACTTTGGAGAGCCGTATTTGGGGGAGCAGCATGTGCGTTCAAACTTAGCCTGGACCTTTTCAATGACAGGGGTCACTTGCCTGCTTCTTAGGCTTCTGGATGGTGAAGAGACAGGAGTGGATCCCCCCTTTGGTGTCAGACACTTGTGTGGACTGCTGGTGATACTGCGCAGGGTTTCCGTCTGCAAGCCAACACTGATCGTCTGGGTGGTCTGTGTCCCTGTCGTCCTCATCCCATTGGTTTGACAAGCCGTGTCCTTAAACTGAGGCTCTGTTGAATTAGAGTTAGAGCGTATTGCATTTCGGACAGAGAAAGCGACCTCCTTCATATCATCACTCATGTTTTTGGACATCTCCAAGCTGTGCAAGGGTGAGGCAAAGCCCACAGTAGTGCAAATAGGGCGTTCAATGGGATGAAGACCACTCTCCAGAAAATCCTTATGATGTTTGGCCAGGTCACAAGGCCATCTTCCAAACATATCCGAGGAAGCACCTTTTGTCTCACTGACACTCCCCATAGCTTTGGTCACAGAAAACAGGAAGTCTGGCTCAACCTGGTTTTTCCCTTCGCTGCCAGCTATCACTGAATTATCAAACCTACGGACAACTGGTGGGCTGTGAAAGACCCGAACTCCCATTTTTTCGGTTACACCATGACTCCTCGTTGGCTGCTTCTGGCAGTGCTCTGGGCTGGTCATGGTATTAGTTGTCATAGTGATACTGGTGGTGAGGTACCATGATGACGCCTGGAAGGGATCTGAAGCAGGATCATTCCCAGCTTTCCCCATCTCTGTCCTTTCTGCCCAGGCTTCTGCAGGCTTCTCAGCAGCCCCACCATGGTTCCTAGTGTTACTGTAATCCCAATTTTTATTGAACTCCTCGATGTATTTCAAATCATCAGGAGACAAGGGAGGGGTTATATCATCTTTGCTGCTAGACGAAGGCAAGTTTTTTTCTGGGAGAAATGGAGAAATATCCATCAAACGCTGGAATTCTGACATGGAAGAAACAGACATCGCCCTGGAAAGGGGAGCACAAAAGTATTACATTTGTACAAACTCTCATAGAACTATTTTTATTTCAGCAGAAAACTAACTCAGACAACCCTACTTTCACTAAGGACTTATATATGAAACCACTTTAGCCCCCTCTTTCACTGAAGTTCCCTTTTACTGTTTTTTAAAAGCTGTGAAATGCAAGCATTCCTGATGAGTCATTAAAAGTACCCAATAGTTTATTAATGGCTCTTAATTTACTGTTTTCTTGTGGATTGCTGCTTGGCAAATGTCTGAAGTGTGCAGCAGTAAGATGCATTTCAGAAATATATTATTGATAGAAAATGAGTCTTTATGACAATATGAGGTACACTT
Source organism: Apteryx rowi (assembly GCF_003343035.1). Lineage (NCBI taxonomy): Eukaryota > Metazoa > Chordata > Aves > Apterygiformes > Apterygidae > Apteryx > Apteryx rowi. Next base: position 569,638 of record NW_020450748.1, read on the forward strand.
TTCAAAGCAAGCGCGGAGTATTTCCAACTTGCTGTGAAATCCACAGGTCTACCCCCGCTCCTGAGATTGCTCAGGCTGCACAGCTGGTGCATAGCGATATGGGACAGCCTAGATGCTGTTATATTTAACTGGCTTGGTGAGTTGAGCTCATGCTATAATTCAGCAAAAGGGAATCCCTATGTGATTATGCTAGATTCTTGGCTTTCCCCACACTTTGCTAGTTCATCGAAATTAAAAACATTCAGCTGAGTTATCCTACTGCTTCACTGTAAGAAAAATCAAACAACAAAAGAATCTTTCTGAATGGAATTATTTAAAAATGAAAATAACTGTAGTTATCAGAGTATGCTCAATGAGGTAACCAAAGCTGGATGAGGATTCAGTCAGCAATGATTATTATATAGAAATGTTCCAGAAGATACAAAAAAATGATATTGTGAGTTTTAATCAAGAACACCAGCTGCAGACTTTGGGAGCATCTATACTAGTGTTTTAATTGAGATCAGGAGCATGTTTTTGAAGTGAACCTCCTATTCAGATGCTTTGGTTTGCATTGGGGGCAATCTCAGAGAGCATGGACTGGATGCCTTTGGGATGCAAGTGAGCTGGAAGATGTTCTCAGAAGCATGACTAATGCACTCCAGCTTCAGGTGGGCATTCAGCCCGGGGCAGCAGAACAGAAATTGTCCAAAGCAAAATACCCCTGACATGCAAAGGGGTGTCAGGTCCTCAGCACCAACTGCTTTCCTCTATACATCAATGTCTATAGGTCTGCACTACTTGCTAACATAGACATAGCCTTCAGTGTAAGTTGAAGTCTCATGCACTTTCATACAGCTCAGTCTTTGTGCACCACAGCTGAGTGTGGCCCAAGTTAATCAGAGAACAGAAGCATACTGAGACAATTAATCCCTGGATAAATCCATTAATCTGGCTCACAAGCTGATGAGGAGGTGGCATGGTTATGCCTGGGGTTTGTGGTTTGGGCACGAGAATGCTGGAACCCTGGCCGTTGGGTATTTGCTGTTTTTCCTGCAGTTTCACTCACCTTTGAAGATTTCCTTTGTGTGTTTCTTCTTCCTGAAGCAAAACAGAAACAAAGAGGGTAAGTTATTTCTGAACCTGTTCGTGGCATTAACTAGCGGGTGTTTTGTCATTTACTTCCAGATAGTTCCACCAGCTATGTTCGTCTCTAAAAAGCAGCTGACTTTTGCCATGATAAGGAATTATAAGGTGCCTGTGGGAATATTCTTCCCTTTAAACACAAGCAGGAAAATTGTCAATCACATTAGAACAACAGACTGCACAAAGAAAGAGCGTGTCTCAAATCTAAAACAACCTTGAACTTTTATAGTCCCATGTTATCAGAAATAGAAGTAAGCTGCAAAAGACTCTTTTCCACATGTACAAAATATTTTGTTGGACCATATCTTTGTGAGTGAACTTGTTCTTTGGAGTTAATCTGCTTTACAACAGATGAAATAAGAGATAAAACATGGTCTTCTGACATAAGATTTCATTATATATTCTCTAGGAACCAACAAATGGCACCAGTTGAAACTCATTAAACTAGCTATATTAAATTTGTGGGAAAACTATTACTTGTTTCATAGGGGGAATACCTACAGCTTGCTAACAGCATTAAGACATTTTTATGGCAATTATTTCCCTTTGACAATTCCCATAATGAGTTTTTTTTTTAATAGATTCTCCTGAACCAGTTGCTCTACAGCTACTGTTTAACTGCTTATTTATATTTCTAATAAAATATAGGAAATACAAAATATGATAAGGAACAAAAAGATAATTAGGACCAATTATTGTTATTTGACCCCATGAAATCAAGTACATTACCAGCGTATAAGTGTGTTTCAGGTTGTGACTATTCAAAAAGAGCACCTTGTCACTCAGCAAACATCCTTCCAGTATTTATCCAGAGTCAGGGGAGAAACAGGACTAAACTGATTCTCCTTCCACTTATTCTGGTGTAAGTCTGGAATAACATTACTGGTTCCAATGGAGTTATTACAGAGTAAATCTAATCCAAATGAATGGAGAATCAGGCTGAAGGCTGGACTGATTTTTGCTATGGTTAGTACTGCAAAGAAAATACAGTAAAAAGGGATAGTCAGGAGGGTTCCATTGCTTCTGTGCATCATCAGTAAAACTATTCATTAAACTCCAGTCAGTTTCACTTGAGCAAAGCCGTGGAGGGGAAATGACTTTGCACAGGTTTCACCAAAACATGCTTTGAAGCAAAGAAGCACTTTGAAGGAAAATACCACTAAGGACCTAATTCTGCTGGCAAAGTTTTTGTTAATGGTGGTAACGTCTGAAAAAGGGAAAACGTCTCCAGAGATCTCCATTCTTAAATATCAGAGTGAATTTAAATTACAGAAAACAGCAGTCAAATCCAAAGCAGTCAGTCAAACACAAAAACATCAACCCCTGACAATGGTATCAACATTTTTCACTAAGCATCTGGGCATGCATGAAATAAACAGCTGAGAAAAAATGGGTATGGAATCCTGTATTGCCACCCATACACTCCTGCCATTGAAGGCAATACACATGTAGCTACAGGTACTTAAAATTTAAGAAAGGCAGTCATATTTCTTGGTGCTCTCAATTTTTTTCTCTGTTTTCTTCCAGACAACTTGATTTCCCAATCCTTTAGCTAAGTAAGGATGTTTTTAGGTCTCAAAGAAAAGCTTAGGTCACATTTTCACAAGCTGAAGTGTTCAATTCAAGTCACACTGGTGCAACTTTGTCAGTCCTGCAGGGAGCTTGTGATCTGACCTGTTGTCGAACTTTTTCCCAGAGTGGTCAAATTTTCAAGCCTGAGTACATACATACATATTTGATGGGAAAGTTTCTGCTTCCCTGTTAGCTATGATTTGTATATCCAACCAGTATTTAATTTCACAGATGTGATTAAACTGCACAGTTGTGGTTAAGGTGACCATCCTCACCACCACGAATATAATACAACAGTTGACAGGTTACTTTGTACCAGCCTATAGGGTCTGGGACCCCAGGTTTCATTTAGCACAGATATAACTGAACTGTGAAGACCTGGATCTCATGTCAGTAAGTGTGCTTTGGTGCAGATTTCAGCAGGTCATAGATGGCATTCACTATGGCCTGATGGCACCTCTTAGTACTGTGTTTTGGTACTTACTAGCTTTTTATGGAGTAATCTGTAACTTTGCTGATGAAGGATAATTTTATTTTTTAAAAATCTCATCTCACTGACTCATACTAATCTGTTTAGAAGGCAACCACCATGGGATAACCAGAATTACCTCTCTACAGTACTTACTGTACTACTAGCAAAATAGAGCCCATGTTTCTTCATATATATGTATATATTTACAACCGGAAGGGGTTTAAGACCTTGTAACCCAATATGTTATGTCATATGTAGTTATCCATGAAACTGGCTTGAGACAAAGCAGAAGAGAACGTACTTCTGTTAAGCCCGTCAAGAATTTCTCCCGCTCCACTTGCCGCGACCGGTGTTCTTCAGATTCGTCAGGGGAATCCAGAGACAGCGACTCCAGAAAGAGGTTTTCTGTGGCAGTGCACCTATCGCTCTCCTTCAGCTTTGACAGTGACCGATCATCAAACTGGATGGCGTCTGAATCAGAGTAGGATCTTGACCCCATCGGACGAGGCATGTGAAGGTTCCCCTGGGTTGCAAATGGAYGAAGGCTACTCTCCTTCTGGTCACAAAGAAAACTGCTTCCTCTTCGTGGGCTCACTTCTTTCTGAAGCTGGCAATGAGACAAATTAAAACAAACAGCAATTATTTATGTAGAGGATGGTATTCTTCATTCYTCTTCTATAGAACTCAGCTTTCCATAGGAGAGAGATGTGCGTGTCTTCAAGAGGCAAGTACGGCACACGGGCTGAGATCACAGCTTAGCTCTAGGGATGCCAGCTTTGCAGTACTGCAAAGTCCTCTTTCTGAAAAGGAAGAGATGTCTCAAGGGCTTTGATGCTATGCCTCACTGGATTTTGAGTGATTAAATATATATATATATATAAAAATATAAAAAAATCATAAAAAATATAAAATATATATAAATATATAAACACACACAGTTTTGCATGTTTATGTATATATGTATACCTACACATAAATACACACACACTATATATAACAAAGGCTTTGTTTTAAAAACTGACTAGCACTAATGCATGGCTAGAAAGTTGGCTATTTGTACACAACACTATTGTCGAAGAGATGAATTAGGCACAAAAAGCATGTCTGAGGAAAATGCATATTTATAGAAGGACCATCAAAGTTATTAACTCTATACTTTGCAAAAGCTGGGTGAAGAGAGGGTTGCAGCATGAGTGAAATTCAACTACTGCCAATCTTAAAATTAGACTATGTGACCAACTTTCCTTTCAGTTGTAAATACAACAAGAYGGATGAAGTGAGTGATATTTTCAAACAACTCATGATAGGAGGAATATGATACATAACTCTGATGTTCTGCTAGAGCTACCTGCTAAGGTCTTTATCAGGCCCAAGCAACAATAACCTACAAATGCCTAAGTCATTGTTTAGGACTTTGAAGACTGAGGACCTACAAAAACATATTAATTAAATCTTCTTGGGTGTGTTGGGAAAAAAAAAAGACATCATATGGCTCAAAACCATTTTCAGTCAGGATGCAAATAACTAAATTTGCACTTGGGCTGCAGTCAGGGGACTTTTGTTTGATTTAGGCCTGAAAAAACTGGATGCGTCTTTGGTGTTTTGCTCATTATTTACAAAATCTGAAACAGTTTGATTAAAAGGAGCTAATTTAAAATATCCCATACATGTAGGGGTGGAAGGTCTCTCCAGAGATCCTGGAGTCCTTTCCACAGAATATGAGCAGGACCCAGAGCAAACAAAAATAGTAATTGCATATTTTCTGTATAAGCAGTTCTAATTCCAAGCCCTTCTGGATTTTCATGGATCCTTATGATATGATGGTCTGGGAACTTTTATGAGAAAACAATACAGTTTGTTGCTTACTCTCTGACTGTCAAGCAACTGACAGGCGAATAAAAATGACAAATACCAGCCTAAATTTTAAGTGACTAATGATTTTGTGTCCACATCCATCTATATCTATAAACACACAGCTTTTCATACAGGTAATTTCATGCATTTAAATATTTGGYGGTGTGATCTGTGCAGAATTAGCTTTGGTAACATAGTGGAAGGGGAGTCTCTAAGGGAAAACAAAGTGACAGTCCACTTGAAAAGAATAAAACTTTGAGCTCTGCAAAAAGTAGGTCATCATGCTTTTTTATATGTTAGTAGTATTCCCATAACTATCCAGAGTGAAGTATTTTAAATATTTTCTACATTGGTGTGAACTTTCCCCTTATCATGCATGTATTATTCAGGAACTATGTGAAAGCAGACAGGCATAAAGCATTGGTAGGAAACTTGGCACATAGGCTTCTACTATCTCTTAGACTCTGTTTTTCAAACACACACACTGGTGTAGTCTCTTCATCCTCTATGTATTTCCATACATGGAATACACACAGAAAAACACGGGGGAGAAGGACTTTAAAGATATACTAATTGCTTCCATCTAAAGCAGGGCAGGAATGCAATCTGAGAGGATATTCCACTAAAAGCCTGCAAATATTTGGAAGCTTCCTGTCACACAGGGAAATGTTTGATTGCAAGCAAAGATGGGGTTATGAATTTTTGCAGGCAGATAGTCAAGTCTTCAAATGCTATTTCTGATTATCCAGTTCTTTAAAAATAGCTTGATATCATATTTTTTATTTCCATATCTATCACTAATACTGTGAACAACTTGGTTGTACAGTAAATATATAGCTGAACTGTAGAGGTTTCAGAATAGTACCAAAAGGAATCAGTTCCAGGACTAGTTTAGGGCTATTTTGTAGACTCTCCCAAGATGACCCTGAGAGATTATATCAGGTTTAAAGAGAATTAAAGGCTAGGTAACATTAACAGGGATTCCTCTCCCCCTCCCTTTACTGTCCCCAGATCTCAGGGAAGAGAAAAGCAGTTTTTAACCAGGTTAAATCCCTCAGGTTATTGAGGATACATCAAGGAGATAACATCAAAAAATACAGTTCACAGGGAAAGCAGCATAAACATCCAAAGAGGTACCAGTGACTCTCCAAACAAAAGTTTGTGTCCATGTCCTTAATAGAACGGGAAATTTTCTGACAACTATTTATTCCCCATTTTGCATGAAGAATCCCCAAGAGGTAGTTTTGTCACTGAAACTCAACAACTAGAGACCAGCCCAGTCAAACCATGGAGAACTCAGCATCCTCTAGCTGTGAAGCCTGGGAATCAGATGAGTCTGATAAACTGCTGGTCTCAAGCCCTCCTCGCTCATGTGCATTGACTGTTCTATCTGAGACTTAATATTGGTCTGCATTACACAGCATTGTAAGTGCTTGTTCTGTTAGCTTCCCAAACTATTCTCAAAAACCCTTAGACACATGGGAGATTAAAAAATCCAGAATATCATTTATTGATATTTTAAATTAAGAAGCTCAAAAATCACCTTTCTTAGTCGATAAAGCTTTCATATCGGTCACTACCACCATGTTGGTCAGACCTACACGTTTAGTAGTGATTTTAGAAATATCCATAGAGTACAACATTTTCCTAGGTACTTCTCCGTAGATTTAAAAGCCATAGCTTAAAGTGAGGTCTCGTATTGCACTCAACATTTACTGCCTGGTGAGTTTTCCTTAGCTTCTTGTTGCAGTCCAGGCATGGGAATGCAAGGTACAGATAATGGACCCTTTTCAGAAACTGGTCATGAGATCACACCAGGCTTTCATCAACTTAACATGTGAAGCCTCTTTGTGCTTCATTCAAGTGTAAAGCTCCCTAGAGAGCATGTACAAATCTGCTGCAATTCCATTTTTGATGTCCTAAGGACAGAAAGTAATCAGTTAATTGAGGAATCACAATTTTTGTTGTTTTTCTTCCTCTTCCGGGAATGCATGACTCAGAACTGAACAATGTTCAGCCAAAAACTGTGTATTAGCTATCCCTCATTGAACTTGATTTTTTTATTTTTTCTGTGGCTTCTAGCCAAAGAATAAATCCATTAGGTGCAATTTGGAACAACATTTTCAAATCAGGCTCTAATACTAAGCAGATGAAAGTGCAGATCAGCATGAAAAACAAGTGGACAACCATGCAATTATTAGATTTGCAAATGATAGCAGAGGTGTGCACACCATTCATGTGACCAAGGCCAGAAGTGTTTTCTGAATATTCAACATTGATAGCTGCTTATTTGTTATCAGTAAGGGCTCTTCACTATCATCCCCTGGGTTCCCTTGCTAGAGAAAAAGAATTCAATTGAGACTGAATAGTCACAGCAGCTGCATCTTTGGTGGCAATTCACGGATGAACAGACTTTTTTTGGCAGGAAGCTGTATATCAAACCTTGAATAACCCTGTGTGTGGGATTGAGTGTTTTAGCATGAAGAGATGCATATAAGCTTTCAAACAGAACTAATCAATGTGACCATCCTTGTCTGGGGTAAGTGAAATGAGGCAGGAAATGACCTTTAACCTGGAGCTGATTTCTCACAAACATTATTTGATATGGATTATGAGCATTCTCCTTTTATTCCCTTGTGTATGTAAACTGTTTTGTACCATGAGAAACACTGATGTAGTCAAGAAACTAAAATTATTCTTCTGCTGTTTTTTAACATAGTTTCTCAGCCCTGGTCTGAATACAGTCATGGTGCAAAGCTTAATGCTTGCAGCCAGTCATAGATGACGCAAAAGTGACTCCTTACCTGCTCTATCCGTCTGATCAGCTCCTTCTTTTGACGCTCCCATTCTCGCCGGTCTCTATCAAGTCTGTCCAGGAGCTCCACTTTTTCCCGATTCCAGTTCTTCTCGCTGTGCTGGATTTGCCAGCGGAGATCCATCACCACACTGTGACTCTCAGCCAGAAGCTTTTTGTGCTCCTCTCTTTCCCTTTTAAAAGCCCCCTTCGCATCAGAGGTGAGGCCTGTTTCTCCTGAGGCATTCTCACTCTTCCTTTCCAGCTGCCATCAAAATAAAACTTTATAAGGATATCAAACTTTCTGAAAGTAAAAGCCCATGTCTGACAAGGACTTTGAGTTAAGGCCTAACTCCACAAAGATAATTGCATAATTATGGCAATTCTTAGCTCCTAGGATCTCAACAAATGATCAAAGATGTTCAACTTACAAAAAGTTTTAAAATCAAAACAGTAAAAATCATAGTGAATCATTTTGCCAGSTCTACCAGCTCATGCTCTAAGGTATCAATGTGATCTCTCTGAAGGATGCATGGGTACCAGCAATGAAGAAACACGGAGCTGAATTCCAACCTCATCATTATCTCCGAGACACCCGCCAGGTCCCTGACCAATATTCTGCCTTTGCTCTCTCACTCAGACACTCAGTGCACTCATTTTCTGAAGGGACTTTTTGCCCAGAGTGATCCTCACCAAAAGCCTTATTGTATAGATCCTCACAACTTTCAGCAAGAGAGGATATTACCAAGACAAAGAGATGTACCTAGATCATTCCCCCATCTCTGCAGTTTCTGGTTCCTGAATTGATCTCTAGGGTGGTCAGGCAGTTAGTTGATGCTACCTTCTCTCTCTTCTCCTTTACTCTGTATTCAGGGATCAGCTCAATCAGACCAGAAGATCTGGCCCAAGGTCATGGGAAAATGCAGGCTGGATGGAGCCTCAGGAGGTCTATAGCCCGAGCCTAGCTCAGAGCAGGATCACCAGGTTGCCCTGAGCTGTATCCAGTTGGGTCCTGACAAAACTCTGAGGATGGAGACTGCACAGCCTCTCTGGGCAACCTGCGTCACTGCTGCACTGTTGTCAGGGTGAAAAAGGTGGGCTTGTGTAAGTTCAAGAATTATCTTGTGATAATGAAATGAAGAATTTGAAACTTGAAACTTGACTTTTGTTGACAACTCAGTAGCTGTGCAAGTGAGTCAGAGTGGGACACATCACCATCCCCTGGCTCTGCAGGCAAACAGGAGTGAAAAGCAGTGAAAACTCATTTCCACCTCTGAAGCCAAAGTTATCTTCAAAAACCAAAGGCAGCAGGTCTGCTGGGAAACACACTCCTTTAGGAGGAAAAGAGGACAACACCTTCAAACTGTCATATGTGGAAAATAAGTCCAATCTGTCTGAGCAAGGGGAAGTTCAGACTGGAGTCAGGAGAAACTAGTCTCTGGAACAAACTCCCCGAGTAAGTGGCAGAAAGCTCATTGCTTGAGTATTTTAAAATTGTAATGAGAGAACATCCTTCACAGCTACTTGTACTGACAGGGAGATTTCAAACACCTGCTTCCTCTACCACTAATTTCTAAAGTCCTGTTATTTTAAAACCAACCAAAAAATCAATTATAAAAACATAGGTCCTTTTTTAACCAAGTTCAAAGGACATCATGTCTCTCTCCCTTTGTGCAGCGTAAATTTGTGCAGCCAGAATGATGCTGACAGCATCTGATGAGGTTCAGATGTATGATATTTTGTACAGACCCAGATGTTAGAGACTGATGGACCTTTGCCTTTAACTATTCATACCTGTAAAATCTACCTGAAGTCAGATTTGACAGCAGTGGGATATTTCTGCCGCTATTTAACTCAATAACTCAAGCTGTCAATAAACAAACAAAAAGGCAGGTACCAGACTAGGAAGAGAAGAAATAACATCAGATATGTGAAAAATTTCAAAACAGAGCAGAAATGCTAAGATTTTAAAAGAGTACTTTTAAGATGGAATCAAGTATTAAGGATTAATGGATTAATTAATTAGGGATTAATCAAACAAATTAATTTTTTGCTCGAGTTCATTCTTTGACTCGAGTCCGACCAAAGTTAGYGATAAAACTTCCACTGACTTCAGAGGCAGTCGAGTGTAAGTGGGTGCAGTTAGCCTGACAGATGGGAGCCTGGAGACCACCATGAGGAGTCCTAAAATGACTTTGCTGCTCAACAACTGCAAATCCCACTAGGCCTTAGGGAGTAATATAATATACCCTATTTCTACATTCCTTCTCTGTAAAGCAAGGGCAACAATTACCTATCTTGTATTATGGGGTAAAATCCACTTGCACATAACAAACATAAAACAATAAAGTCTGGACTGGCTCAGACTTTCTGAGGCAGATGTGGTGTCTTTGTGTTTAACATCCCTTGGTGGACTTTGCTTCCCTGGAGGTTGTTCCTGAGGTCTGAATCTCTCCCTGCTCCCAATACCCACAGGCATACGTGTGAGGCTGTCCTGCGTGTGACTTCATGGCTCGGTCTGGTGGGGCAGCATGCCCCAGCAGAGGCACCTCTCTGCTGCAGGTCCTGGAGACACCGTCCCTGAGCATGGCTGCTCAAGAAGCCAGCAAGCTTTGCTGTCCTCCTGCCCGCTACTCCAGCACACAGACAGCTTATGCTTCAGCTCAACAATACTTAAAAATATTGCTGCCAAACTCATTGCTAACTGAAGATAATGGCCCCTTACTCTTTTTGCTACATCTTCCCTCTGTGCATCCCCAGTTCCCCACTTCCCCAGTTTATGGTGCTGCTGGAGTCACAGCTGCTGCAGCTGCAGCCAGGCTCAGCGATGCTGGCACCCATTTCTTCAGGGTTGCTTGCTTTGAGTTTACTATTCTGTGGTCCCAATGGGTTGCCTTCTGCAAGTGTCTGCTGGGACTACTAAGTAGCTGTGACACTAAATAATCATCTATACCAAGAGTGTCACTGCAGAGCTGAGATCAGCCAAACTGTAACGGACTCTAAAATGAAGTAAACTGTATACAATTTCCTTACACTTTAGCCTGACAGAGGATTATTTAAGACTTGTTCTTTGCAATATATGCAAGTCATCTTTCAAAGGGCATTAATACCACTGCAGACTTCCCAACTTGCAAGAGGAGCCCTTAGCAGAGGCTGCTGGAGCATCTGGAGTGCAGACTCAATCTCACACATTTGCCGTCTCCTGGGGAATAATGTCACTTGCAGTAGTAGCTATGGCTAACATGGTAAGTTGCAAAGACATGCCAATGTCTGCAATAAATTCTTGACCTGGCATGAAGCATGAAAATGTCAAAATGAACCTATAAAGCAAAAAATGCTCTGCTGCAATAGATAAAATTTGTATAATTATCTTTTAAAGCAAATTCCTTCTTCCTTTCTTTTCAAATCTAAAAAAAATACCAAAAAGTTGTACTACATGAATATGAATACAAAAAAGTTGAAAAGTTGAACAAGACACACTCTCTCTCTCCCCTTCCCCAAAACAGTGGGATTTTTCACTTGCCCAGCTGGAGGCTAAGTATTACTGGGATTYGTTATTGGCTGAGAGATATCAGAATCCCATAGTTAGGAGCAATCTCATTATTTCTTATCTTAAAAACAGTGCCTTAGGATCCTTCTGCCAGAGAAGATGTATATGCATTTCTGACAGCCAAGACTTTTATTTTTAATGATATACACTGTGTTAAATTTTAAAGCTCCAAAGCAGCAGGCAACAGTATATGATCATCTCTGATATGCAGTGCTTTTTTAGCAGAAGAGTTTTTTCCTTTCCTTTTATTTCTTTCTTTCCTACACAGAGAGTTCCAGCATCAAAACATACCAGCATCAAACCATTGTCAGTAGCCATTAACTAGGAGGTGTTTCTCTCGAGGAAAATGCTCTAATTGACCTCCTGCTTCACAAAAAAGGGGGCAAACAGCAGCAGTGAAGACAGCAGTGGAGACTAGGAAGGCCTCAACTCTCTACTGGCTTGTCAGGAGTTGGGCAGCTCTCTCCTGCCCCGGGGAGGCACTGCTCTCTTGCTACCGATCAAACTGACATCGTGAGAGGTCCTCTACCCACACTGACATGACACACTGGGCTATTTCAAGTTGTTATCCCACACGTTGGTTGGCACTGACCAGCAAAGGCTGTTAACGTGACTACAGGTAACACTGATGTTTCACACGTCGTTCACTAGCTCCTCCCGTACTGATTCTGAAATTGAACCTACAACAAGAACACCCCAAATTTTGAATCACTAACATTAGGTTTAGTTAATTCCTATTTCATGTTTATAATATTTCTATTTTCTATTTTAATTTTATATTATATTTTGTTTTTATGTTGCCGCCTTGCAATTGTAAACCAATACTTGYAAATCAGTGGGATGCTCACAGTGTTTGTGCTATCCTATTTGACAGTCTAATGATTTATGTGGTATCTTTTTGCTGCTTCATTAGGGACTTGATTTCATTGTGAAATATAAACCTCTTTTGGGGAATCTGCTAAGGAAGTCAGTTTCATGTCTTAAATACTGATATTTTATTCTCTTCATTTGCTTTAAGAAATAGAAGAAGAAACATCCACCACTCAGCAATTACCATATATGATGAAGTATTACCAGTAGGATTGCACAACAGTAGAGGCAGTGAAAATAGTCTGACAAAACCACCAGAAGAAAGGGTGCAAATCTCTCTTCTCCCAGGGCAGGTATGGGAGCACTGTCCCACTTGCCAAACACCAATCAAAGCGGCAACCTAGGTGTGTATTGCCCATATGAACACAAAGCACGCAAGCTCTAAATCAGCAGATTTCTCAAACTCACTTTCTCTAAGTTTTGGTCTTTGTTCCCATGTCTAGCTTAAGAAGTAAAAATGGTGATTGCTTTTATTTTCTTCTTCAAGTGATCTGTTGTCTGGAAATTTGTGTGCGCTAAGAAGCTATTGATCTGAATTGAGAATCTGAATCCACTGAGAGAAAATGCTGCTAAAATTAAAGCTGCTTCTGTCATTYGTGGAAACAAGCCTACAGTACCTGGACAGGGAAAGAAGTGTCCACATCTCAGCATTGTGCGTCAGAGTGAATCTCCTGACAGTGCTTCGATGTTCAGTAAATCTTCCTAAATGTACCATCATCTCAGCAGCAAATATTAATATTATATTTGTCTTCTGCAGAGCTGTTCTACAACTATAAATCTTTTCTACAGGACCTGAACACATTATTTCTCCTACCCCTCCCCTCTTCAATGCAGTAAACCAAAGCTTTTACGCCATCAGCTTTGGAAACGAATCCATGTGGTTTACTACTGGTTTGTTTTCATATTGCCTCAGGAACAGTATGTCTTCTGTGAACAGCAGTTTGCAACACTGCAGCACCTGGCACCAGATTTTATATACACTCTTCTCACAGTAACTTATGGCAGGTAGCTAGAGCTTTCTCTTCATTGGGGTACCATCCATCACCAGTCAGCAGCTTTGACTGGCTGGTTTAATAGTACATACTGATCTGATGCTTCAGTATTATTAAATTACTTGTTTCTCTCCCATGCAAATAATGCAGTTATGTGCCAAGGCACAGTGATGAGCTAATTGTGAACATGCCAACATCAAGACATTTTCTCTCCTATAAATGCTAATGAATACAGACAGCCCCATATCTCATTATCGCAGCTGATACATTACCAGCCAACTCTTCTGATGAAATAAAACTAGAAGAGGTTCAGTTCCTTTGTCCTCATGTATATTATATAGTACCTGCTCCATGAATACCATACTGGGGCAATTGAAACTCAAGAGGCACTCAAAGAGCAAAGCATTGCTCAGGCATCAGGGAGGCTTTAAGATGCCAGGCTAAAATGGATAAATATAGTAATTTACCTGACTGCCACAGATTTCCTATTCCATTAAGTGACTTGGCCATTCTTTACCGGTATCAGCCACTGGGGACACTACCTGCTCTAGGTGGCACTTCAGTTCAGTCATTTCCACCTCCCAGGCCGCCTTGTCCAGAGCGTACTGCTGGTGGAGCCCATGGCGCTCATGCTCGTCGTCCCGCAGCTCCGAGCGGAAGTCATCCAGCAAACCCTTCAGAGCATTTAAGAGTTTCCGATTTTCACTTGCCTGCCAGAACAAAGAAATGTTTTAATTCTAATAACTTTAGCTTCCAACTTCATTTTTTAGGAGGAAAAATGTCCATATGTTCATTGCATGGAAAAGAAAGTGCCTGGGTTACCTTTTGCATGGGAAAACTAAAAATAGCAATACCTTCTGTGTCCACTTTTTCTTGCTAGTCCTAGTTCTGAAGCATCCACAGAAGCCAAGGATACTTAAAGCATGCTGAAGAAAACACTAAGCATCCTTCTGGATTGAGGACATCTGTAATAGCTTCCCTTCCATTACTATAATCCAAAGGTAGAATATAAGGTCTGTCAGTTAGCTGTAAATCTCACACAGTCATTGCTGAGCATCAAACCTCAAATATATGTAAAGTCTGTATTAAGAAAAAGGATTAATTTTCAATGCTTTGGCATTATAAKACAAAGTTACTCTGGAAAAAAATTTGAGGTTTTGAGCTGAGTATCTCTGCTAAGGGGTTTCATGCGACTGGGCTTTTTATTTCTCTTCAGTCCCATGTAGTTCCACACAGACTAGCTTTGCAACAGCACCCAGTTTAGTACCACAGTTAAAATGCCAGGTAGGATGCTTTTCCTCTTATGGAACTGGATCAAAGAGCAAATCCCCACCAATATCTTGTAGAGAATGCCATGGTCATATTTAAAATGTTCACTAATATTTTAAATGCTAACCAGAAGCCAAGAAAAGAGTCAAATGAGAAGTTTAGCCCACAGCTGACATCAGATCTTGGCAAGTACTGACAGATATGTATGTATACTTACTCAAATCACTATTTTTTTTTCTTAGTTCGGCATTGGCATTTACTTGGCATTTATTTTCTTCAGACTCTCTAGGGACTGGCAAAACCCATCATTGTTATGTTAAATACTGAATAACATTTTTTAAAAGTTCATGCGGTATCAGTAAACAAAGTTTCCTCCTACCCTTTTTGTAGTCCTTGAATTAGGAAACAGAAATGTGCAACATGATTTATTTATCCGAAACCTCAATCAAATATTCCCAGTGAGCCTCTCAAAGATCAAGGAGTAGATTGTATCATCTGTCAAATTTTATTTTGAATAGAAAAGACTTTTAAGAAAATTGCAGGCACAGCATGAGCAGAAAAAATTGGAAAACTTACTAAATATATTTAGCATTTAATCACCTGGATCTCATGAATATGCTAGCTTCCTTGGGAAACCTAATTCAAATTATCTGGCTTGATTCTTGCATGATAGTCTAATTCATTTTATTTTTCATTCATCTTTTCAAGTGGAGGTTTCTTGCAATTCCTCTTATCTAGTGTTTCACGAAGCAGCTAAGTGGGGACTTCTTTGTAGCTAGAACAAGTAAGCAGAGGTACACAAAAAAATAAACAAGAGTGTCTCAGAGAGAGACATTCAGATATATATTTAGAATTTGACAAAGTCAGGTTGTCCTGATTTGCCTCACTATAAAACTGAAGTTGATGGATGTGAAACACCCTCGAATTCAAGATTGTTCAGATAAAGAGCTTTGGATAGTGCCCAGCGAGGACAATAAGAACAATTTATTCTGTAGCCTAATTACAAATTAAATGTAAAAATCAGGAGAGCAAGCCAGACATGCCATGTCCTTTATATCTTATTTTGCTTTCTTTAGGGGTTAGTTAAAAATTTCTTAATGATCCCTGAAGGCTCAGACTATTTTCCCAGTGCACAGGCAACACACTGTAAATTCGCAGAGCCACTGATCTAGGACAAGTTACAGTACCATGGTCTCCTGATTTTTCCTGAGATCTGCTCAGTGTATTATGCCCAGCTCTGCTGGCCAGGCACGTATGGTGGTGTAGCACCATTGCTGCTGGGAACTGCAAGGGATCAGGAGAATGGCAAAAACAGCAGAGCGTCCCCCACAGGAAAGCAGGGGTCACAGAGGGCTGCACCCCAGTGTGTCCCCTCAGTAACTCTGAAGCAGGGTTTCAACATCCGATCCTTCAGACTTCAGTTCTGTGACTCAAGACCAAAGGCTTAGAGGAATCACAGAACTTGGAGCCCTAAAAAATTAATGATTCGAGGTTGGGCTGTATAGAATAGAATTTTGCACAGGCAACTCAGCTGATTTCATGTGCACACTAGATGTTTGGCATCACYGAACCCACCTCACCAGCTTTTGTAATCATTAATTAGACATGTCGTTGCACCTTTTTCTTGAAACAAACAAGTGTGGTCTACTTTTTCCAACCCATTCGGTTCATCAGCCAAAAAATGCTAGACACATAGGGAAATGACTGCAGGTGCTCACTGACTGACCTGAAGCTGTTTGGGCTAATGAAATGTAATGATGTGCAACGTGAGGTTGTATAAGAAACACACCCACAGAAGCAGAATTAACTCCATTAACATTTAATGCCAATTAGCAGTAATCTACTACGCAGCAGCATTCTCCACTATGCACATAAGATCACCTACTTTTCAATATGTGATGAAATTTTACATGTTTCCACCATGAATTTTCATTCTGATACCCAATTAAGGCTAGATTCTCCAAACAAGTCCCTTGTGTAGTAATCAGAATAAAGTCTCTTTTGAAGATTTGTCCTTAGTGTCACAATGGGAGCTGCTGGGTACTGAATGCTTCAAAATCTGGCCTCACCTCCTTTGGAAAACCTTGACTGCAAGTGACTATAAAGTACTTTTATTCAAGAGCCACATTCTGTGTTTTCTGGTATGCTGCATCAAACTCTTTCTCTGGCAAAGTAATCAAAAGGCTCCACAAGGGAAAAGAGGCAGAAGAAGAACAAAGCCAAATGAAACAAAAGCAAGCTAAAGCATCCTCCAGCTTCCTCATTCCTGTGCATGCATTTTTTTAAGCTTTAGAGTGACATAAAATTAGGTTTTGTGAAGAAAGAAGCAATTGACTGGTACAGAGAGGAGCCAGGAGAACCTCACCGCAGGTTTGCAGCCTGCTGGTGTGAGGGCATGTCTTATTTGTAGACGTGTTACATCAGTGTCACTGCATAAGACAAGTACTCCAGGTACCCCTCTGGGCTTGCTGAGATTTTAAATAACTTGCCAATATAAATACAATATTCGTTACATTCTTCTAATTCCCGCAGAGGAGTCCCTTTTGCATGACTTTGTATTTGCAATCTGAAGTTGGAGAGGTCTGTGTGATTATTTTTCTGTTTTGCCAAACTGGAGTATTTTTAGAGAACAGACAAGGTACTTTTGAGACAATGTGCTCGGAAATACAATGTTTACATTTGGAAATTTTTTAGTGTTCTGATGGCAAAACTGTCAAATAGCTTTTGCGTAAGAGTAAGTCCCATAGGTATATAATAATGATTGTTACGGTCTTCCTGCTCCTCCCAGGGATGTTTTACTGAGCACAGGCAGAAGAAATGGGGCATGGCTGTGATTCCCTGAGCAGTCCCCCATGTAAGTAGCTGTCTCTTTAGTACCTTACCAGTCACTATAATTTAGACTGATTCACAACTGATCTAAGACAACAAAATTTAAAAAGCAGTTTAAAGTCTTGTGCACCCACAGGTCAGGCTCTACAGGCAAATGAAACAACCACTGACAACAAGTGAAAACTTAACATAGCAAAGCTCAACTCAGTTCCAGGACTTTGGAGTCTTTACTAAGTAGAGTCAATCCCAGAGATGTGAGCCTCCAGCTCTAGAAATATTTGGGACCAGAGAGGTTGTTTGAAGCTTGGTTCTGCTTTTAATCACAGTTTTTCTTTTCTTTGAGAATTTCATTTAACAAGTTAGCCACAGTTTGGGATTACAAGCAGTTTAGCAGAGCAGTGAATTAAAAACACAAGGTCAGGAGCCTAAACAGCAAAGAAGAACTGTGCATTTTCTCTCTGTAGTCACAGATCTAGGAAAAAGTGAAGCTGGATATTTGTGCAAATCATTTTAGTATATTTAGGTCTTAATTGCTATTCCCTTAGGCTTTTTTTAAGCTAAGCTTTGAAAACAAATATACGAGCAAAAAAAAAAAAATCTAACTGGAGATTTTCTGGAACCCCCACAGCACAACAAGTGAGTGTATTGATTTTTAACGCTTTTTCTATTGGACAGTAGATATGTAAACTCCTTTCTTTTTACTCCCCTGAGCTTACACCACCCAACAGGCATTTCACCCTTTCTAGTCAACCAAACCAAAGCACCTTCGTTCTCCACAGGCAGCTCTCCCTGCTCTCTCCATGCACACGCAGAAATGCTCACTTACAGCAAGCCCTCCTCTACTGCACCACCAGCCTGACTTGCCTGCTTGTCTCCTGCCTGTGACCAGCCTTTCTTCTTGGCTCTTGAACCTTGCCACTTCCTTGCCCAGCCTCTTCTGCCACTCACCCTGGTTATCAGCCAAGGGACAGCATTAAAAAATGCAAGCCAGACCATTAAATATTAAAAATAAATGTGGGTTACTTTGAGTTACAGTAAGCTATTTCTTTTTTTCTGACCTAGTTATCTCAGTCACTCTTAGACCATCACAAAATTTCCTTCCTCATGTAAAATGAAGCTTAAACACTTTTAAGTGCTGATGCATTTCATCTTGGGGCTTGCCAGGCAGAAACTGCAACTCTGGGCTCTCCTGGGCAGGTGCAGTCCTGAGAGAACTCTCCCAGCTACACCACTCACCCGAAATTCCCCACATATACAGCTTTTATTTCTGACTGAGGGCTTAAGAAACCTGCAGAAGACCCCAAAGATCCTGGGTGGTTTTTAGCACAGGCTGACAAGTCAGTAGTATAGTGGGAGGTGAACACTGCTGAGATCCATGTCTTCAGGAAGGATGGGCTCTGGGTCTGCTGATATTCACAGAGCTTTTAGAGTTGGGATTTCACAAGCAAGTTTTTTTTGCTCTAGCTTTGTTCAGTTAATGGATGTATTAACTAGTGTGTTTTCAAGATTGTATGTGAATTAAGTGGAGCTGAGGTTTATAGGAGAAAGTCTCTAATGTGTGTAGAGCAAGGACCAGTTTCTGTGACCTTGGTGAGAACGGTGAAGGACCTGTATGGAGGAGGTCTGCAGGGCCAACCCTTCCACCGCAGTGAGATGGACAGTTTGAGCCAAATCATACTAAGGTGTTGGAGGTCAGCGCTTGGCTCTGGCAGAGCCTTGAGCCTACTTCAATCCACCCCTCTGTCACAGGCCTGCAGAAGACACTTCTGACGCCCTGAATTTACCACAGGATCAGAATTAACCTACACTGAGGCTTCCTATTTCTCTGTCAAAGAGTATGATTATAATCCTTCCTCCCCATTAACAACTACAAGCCCAGTCCTCCCCATTAACAACTACAAGCCCAGTAGCACTGAAAACCCTGTTCAACCCATTCAACCACATGCCTGTCAATAAACATAGTGCTTGTTGGAAGATTCAGTGCACTATAACATAGACTGAATGGGTGAAACAAGTAATAATGCTTGAGATGAGAAATATTGAGCAAACTTGCTCAATCTTGCAATGTTTAAATAACACTTTTTTTCCYGGTTGGAAGGTAGGAAACCTCTTTTACCTTCACAAATCCATTTGGGTGTCATGCACTATTTAATAGAAATATTTGCTCTATCAACAGGGGTCTGTTCCTATGGCTCATTTCTTTAAACGAGATTAGCTAGAAATGCTGTATTAGAACATCATGCAATGTTTATAAAAATGAATCACATGTGATCCTACTTATCATTGTTGCCACTTTAATTGAGATTAATCTCCAAGCAATGATTATTTCAAAGAAGATATATTTTATTTGCATGTTCTTGGTCATTTTAAGGGATATATATGGAAAGTTATTATATGACAAAGGTTGTACTGAGAGAGTATATTGGTTTATATTTATTGTACTCATTTTAGATTAAATCAGTCTACCAGTTGAATGCAGCAAAATGAAATGCTCAGGAGCATCTCTTTCACAGACTTCTTCCACCTCTACCAGAGAAAAGCTTGCTGAGAGGACAACGGTGATGGGTCTGGGTTTGGTAATGTTCCTGAAAACAAAAGTGTCTGACCTCCTCCAGGATTAGTAACACTAGACCCTTTCCAAATGCTAAACTGATCAAATGAATACTACCTTGGTAGCAAACTTCACATGAAATCGTAGCTAGAGATGGAGTTGTCAACCTGTACTATTAAAAAGGAAAGTAAAAGAGTACATGAGCTGAAAGTAGAATATGAAGTGGCATAGAGATTGCTCTTCTTTCTCTACTATTTTGCACTCAAAGACAAATTCTAACTGAAGTTACACCTCGAACTAGAGAGGTAGGTTGCAAGAGAGCCTGTGTATCTCCCAGCATCAGTCTAACTTTACTATAGGATGGAGATTTACTGTTGCCCACAGTGGATCTATTAGACCACATAGACAATACGTAAACAGACACTGCATAGTCCTGAGAATTTGGGGAATTCAAAGAGAACTTAAGGAGAAGAACGGAAATGCAGAGACACACACTATCCCCAGAATCTGCAGCAAGTCCAGCAGTGTAATGTGGTCGTGGAGAGCTTTCGCTACAGAAGGGGCTCCAAGTCAGGGGCCTGGACAGAGACTGAATATAAAGCATAAGGCTACAAGAACTTTTTCACTGAATATGTGCTTTACTCAGATTTTTTGCTGCTACTTCCATTTGCAAATAATTCCATAAAATGGGATGCTGTCATCTGAACATTTTCCATTTTAAAAATATAAGAAGATGCACCTGAAGAACTACAATAGAAGCCTTAACTCTGTCCCCTTTGAATGTTTGTTATTATTCTTATTATTAGGATTGCTGGTATATTCAATGCACAAAGCATTGAATTCATATGGCATATTCAATGCACAAAGCAATGCACCAAACATTGAAAAACTCAGTGTGAGGATGTGTGGCAGTACCATATTTCATGTCAATGGATTCTTGATATTACTCAGTTAGAGAAATTAGAAATTATGAAGTTCTGGTTGAGCCTTAAATGGGACACAAGGTAGGGTGTGGAGCAAATGTCGGTGAGACCACATTTTATCAGAATATAGCTATATGTTTTCTGCTGGCAGGTGTGACTTCAGTCTTTCAGCAAAACACACAAATTTTGGATTTTGGGTAGTTCACCACACATTTCAAAAATTGTTGAATGAATGAAACAGAAGGCCTGAGGAAAAGAACAAGTGGTTACTCAATTAAAGATAAGCCTCTTCACAAGATACGTGCAGAAAAGAAACAGCTAAAGCAGTGCAACTATTGTGTACAAATGACGGAAACTAAAAAAAGGGATATTTCAGTTTGTTTCAGTCTGATGGTAATATGTCCTACCTGTTAGTTTCATACTGTTTTGTATTAAATTTTACCATACTTAGGAGTTTTTGCAGCCTTTGAAAATATATATGTAGTGTGGTGGTGAAATCAAACTTCTGATTTGCTTGTTTTTATTGAGTGCTGAGTGTTAAATTCTCTGCACATTGCTCTGACACATAGAGGCAGGGTGGAGGAGACATCAGGGAAAAGTCAGTATGATTTGCCTTTAGGTATTTCAAAACAAGGTCCAATGACAGGAAGGAACTTTTGCATTGTTTTCCCATCATCTCTAAGGGAATCATTAAATACATGTGCTAGTTTCTTAAATAATTTAAAGGAAGTAAAATCACCTCTTCTTGCTAAAAGCTTGACAGTAGAATACAATAGATATGCACAGGCAAGAGAAGTATGTAAATTCTGCAAACCATCACATACAGATAGATGTTTCTGGGCAAATGGCCACAAGAGGAAATAGGATTTTTCACTGATAGCATCTGCCAACAGGAGAACAGTAATCATGTGGCTCCTGATTAAATATAAATCTAATGGATGAAATCCATTGTAATTGCTGTGTAGCTAGAACTGCTGTTACGAGCATGATTCCAGGTGATTTAACACAGCAGCAGAATAAAATGCAACCCTTCTTAGAAAATCCACATTTTCCATTTCCAGGACATGATATACAAGTGCCTTCTGGCACGGTACCTGCTTCTGCTGCTGCAGTAATTCTGCAGTCTGCAGCTGTGGTCTGTGATCAGTGCTTTCTGCGGTGGGATGCTGAGAATAATCTGTCAGTGCAAAAACAACATCCTCTTCCTCCTCCTCTCGCTCTGCATCCTCCGCCTTTTGCTCAGACGGAAGGCCAAATTCAGGAAGGGCCTCAAGATGCTCGATCTAAAATGCATGAGATGGGACACATCAATAGTCTTCCTGCATTTACCATGGGGGAACAGAAATCTACTGAAGGACTAAAGGAAGGGACTATTTTCTCCTGAGGCTTTCTGGCAGGGTATAGTGACTTCTATTCTGTAGGCTACCGGGAACAGTCTTCCATATGACCATTGAGTGATACCATCTCACTTATTGCATATGAGAACACAATGCTATGCAGGCCTGCAAAATAGGAGATCTAACTGTTGTAGCTGTGCAGCTGAGGAGATGGATGTATGACCACCATGCAGTGTGATGGTTATAATCCATCATGCATTAATGAAAAACTATACAGGACACCGGTGGTATTGTACGATCAAGAAATGGAGATGAGGAAGTGCCCAAATCCAACACTTCATTCTCTCTATTGAATTAACAAAAACTCATGACACCAATAATGACAGGAGATGGATTGACTGTAAATTAACCAGTCAAGAAATCCAAACAGTGAAAAATGAAAGCTGTTTTGATATTAGAAGATGAGTTAGTATACACAAAAGCAAATAAGTACTGCCAAAGTAAAGTAGAAGTAAATTATTTCTAAATAGCTACTCATCTCTTGTTTCTGACTCATATTACCACAGCTGATAAAGGTAAGGATGTTCATCCACCCTCTATTTGGCATATAAAACAGTGGAGTATTCTACCTCAGCATACTCCTACGAGACCTGAAAGGTTACTTGTTCTGCCAAATGCAGCAAACACTGAAAGACACTAGGTACATAAATATCAGAAACACTGAAAAAAAATTACTTAAGTGTTTTAGCATGGTTTCAGAATTGCACAAACATGCAAGATACCGCTATCCTTCCCAGGAATTTTGGACAAAATGCCAGAATGGGCAAATATATTTTTCTACCTATGCTTTCTTTAGGTAAGATTTCCAAAGCAATTGGTAATTCTGGATGTGCAACTTGACAGAGTTTAGCAGCACCTTTTTTCACAGTGCATTTCTGGAAATCATGCCCCTGTTAAGATGTGCCAGCTTGGGGATTCCAGGTTGCTTTGTATTTATGAAATTCCTGATCTTAGTTTAGTTGCTGCTTGGAAAATCAYGATGATGACTACTGGCGTACTGCTGCTGACGGTGATAGACGTGTGTATGCAGAAAAGGAACAAACAAGAATGAATCACTGTAAGTTCCCACAAGAAGCTGTGTAATTCTCCTGCCAACACGAAAACAGAGCTTCCCTCCATCTGTATTGCTGAAGGCTCTGTAAGGAACACACTGTATACTTGAGAAAAATGACAGCACTCAACCCATCTAAACAGATTCGACTCCATCAGCTCACTAACACATTTTTCTTTCCAAAAATTACTCAGGAGTCATATCTTAGAGGCCTAATTAAATCTTCATTTACTATGAGAGGATTTTTCAGGACCAGATGTTTGTACTAGCTAAGGGTTTAGATTCAAAGATAAGTGATCTGTAACATAAAGATACCATGCAGAATACCCTTTAGCACAAGCCAACCTAATAAAAGACTTCATGTTTTATCTTCATCCCCTTTAAGCCCATGTATAATTATAAAGTTGCTGATGCCACATCATATTTAAAGCTTGCCCTTAAAGAAGGGGCATCCCAGTACCCATACCGCCAGTGGCAGTGCTAGAAACTCTTTCCCTCTTGCAATTTCATTGGGTTAATGTGATGGGCCAGTTACCTCTAATATGTCCTCCCCTTCCTCCTCCACTCGCTTGCCTTGCCGCCAGTGCTTCAGCAGCCACTTCAGCTTGACATATAGGAGGAAGGTGTCCTGCTTGAAATGCCTGAGCTCTTGCTGCAGCAGGCTTTTCTCCTGGCTCCAGGTCTTCTCTTCCAGTTTGTTCTGCAAAGTCAAGCTCTGCACTTCCAAATCTTTTCTCCGCAGGGTCTGCAGATGCTCCTCCTCCAGCTTTAATGGAATGACAGACACAACGTCAACAGGGTCCTGTCCTTGGGATCTCCAGCACTTGTACTTAGTTGGGTGAGATGCACTGAAATCTCTAATTTGTAGCTATTGAGTCTGGCAAGGGTTCTGACGGTTGAGAAAATCAGAGGACCGCAGCTGATAAACTTAGCTTAGATAACCATATCCAAGTTACCTGCTGTGGGAGCGGCCCGTTCGTTTACTTTAAAGATGCATGAGAACTCTGCTGCTACTTAGACATTTTACACCCCTCGTGCTTTCTTTCCTCTCTTGATTGTGTCCCTGCAGTACGTTTCCAGCACAGCCTAAACTGCTGCACATAACATGCCTGCTAAATGCATTTCCAGCCATTGCTACAAGGTGGAAGTGCAGCTACCCTTCAGACAACCTGGAGTATTACCCTCATCTTTTCCCTCCTCAGCCACATGCTCGGCCCTTCCTCTGTGGTGATGCTTCACGCTCCTTCTGGAAGGGCAACACTTCCCAAGGAACTGCATCCAGCATCTCAGACACAACTATTGGACCTTCATTTCTCACAGTCCATACTCAGAGGCACCTGAACAACTCATGATAAACACTTTCTCATTCTGTTATGACTAGATAAGGGATGCACGCAGGAACTGAAGAGATAGCAATAGGCTGCAACTCTGCATTCACCATGTCTGAGTTTCAGTACTAGAAACACCAGGAAAAGCTCGCAGTTTGAAGCCCAAGTATAATTACATCTGTTTCGACACAAGCCCACCTGAAATATTATTCTTTAAAGGTGACTTCTCCCTCAATATGTCAAAACCAAATAATGGCATGACTCTGGCCCAGTAACACCTACACAAGTTAGTTGTACAACATCTCATATTCTAACTGAATATTGTATTTCCACTTTAACCAACCAGTGGTTCATATGGATGAAGAAAAGGCACACAGAAAAGGAGCACAGAACCACTGTTTACAGATGACAATTTCTACTATTTTCCATTCTGTTGTATTATTCACCTRTGTGGAAAAACAGTCTCTCTCTCTGCTTACCAGCTCCATAGATGAAAWCTATGAAAGCCATAGTAAATTAATGACCACAATAGTTTAAACCATAGGAACATACCCTGAGATGAAGAACATGCATGCAGTTATGAAGAATACTTCAGAAATTCTTCAGGAGCATAGGAAGAAAGCCCCATCAATCAATACTGCTAATAAATATCAGTTTGATTTTCACAGCAAAATTCAGATGCTTAGGAGACAGCCTCCTCTTCAATGCTAGATAGTTTACTAATGACTCTGTTGCCTTTAAATTATATGCTCTGGCATAATGCAAAGTTTCAGCATATAAGCTACCATGCCTTTAAAAGTTAATGCATCTTTAACACAGACCTAGACAATATGGAAGATTTTTAGAAGAAAATTTATTATAATTTTGTTATAAAATTTTATTATAGTGAACAATCTTTTAAATAAGTATAAAAACTTGTAAATACATTCCTGATTAAATCAGAATTATTTACAATAGTTACTTGCTTAAATGGGTTTATAATGCATCTTAAAAGTGATCTGAAACAAAATTAGATATAATGGTCCAAAAAACATACACGCAACTTCTGATAACACTCATGGGGATTGTAAACTGCTAGCACACATTAATTCAATGTCATTAAACATTGTCATAAATGAAATAGTGAAAAAAGAGGTTCTTATAAATTTAATCATTACAGGAAGAGACAAACGGATTTTGTGTTGATGCAGGTTCTTCCACCAAATGAAGTTATGGTTAAATACAGCAAAGATCTATGAGTCATTTCCACCAGAAATCCCAGAAGATGATAAAAAAGGAGTAATATCAACAGGATGGGCATAATCTGGAAAAAATGAAAAATCCAGAAGATGCTTTTGTTCTTCTGTTTCTACTAGTTTTAAGTGTGAATAGTTAGCTTTGACTCTGCTGCATTTTCATTGTTTTACAAGCTGTTATGATCTAAGTCACTGTGGCCACAAATGCTTGCAGAAGACCCTGGTGGAGGTAACTTCATAGAGTATTATGCTTTTTCAATGGATAGCTACTGCAAAAGAAAAGAATTTTAAGAGGCAGGCACAGTTTCCAAAAAGCATTCA
Organism: Apteryx rowi; assembly: GCF_003343035.1. Classification (NCBI taxonomy): domain Eukaryota; kingdom Metazoa; phylum Chordata; class Aves; order Apterygiformes; family Apterygidae; genus Apteryx; species Apteryx rowi. The sequence goes on from NW_020450748.1 coordinate 595,771, forward strand.
TGGCCAAGACAGCTAGGCTGGTTGCCTTCAAAAGCCTCCATGAGAAAGCTCCTATGGAGATCAACTGGAAATTAAAGCTCTTTATGATAGAAAATGGAGAAATACCACTTGGGCATAATGAGATTAGCTGGCACAAGGATAAATGCTTTATACCATACAGCAACTATGCTGAATTTAGGCTATGAAGTAAATTTAAAAAGAAAACTTCAGTAAAGAGCTAAACAGCCTGCAAAAATCAGCAACAGATTTTTTTGCTCCAGGAGCTAGAGATCCCAGAACGATTGACTAATATGTTCCAGCCTTCAAAAAAGCTGGGGGAGCCCATGTAACAAAATATGATTTCTTCACTGATTATGAGCAAGAGGAATGGAAACATGGGGTACTGAGAAATACAAAAAGATCCCAATTTGCATCTCACTCATGAGAGTGTAACAGCTCCTCTGACTTTAGACTAGTGTTGGATTTTTTTTTGGATTAGGAGAGGACAGAAGTGTCAAAATTGTGTTCCCAGACAGCACAGCTCTTCCTGAGCTCACAGAGAGCTGGAGGGGCTGATAAAATTCCCTCTGCAATATTTCACACAGCTTCCCCTTGCACTTATCCACCTGTCTTACTCAGACTGGAGGCTGTCTGGCGGGCAATGCCCCTTACAGCTTGATTTTTCCCTGCGCAGGATAGTCCCTACCACCCTACCATGGTTTGAAAATTTTAGGAGCTACCCTGACAACCCAATGCAATGGTCTTTTTCTAACATGGTCTACACAGAGGGGAGGACAAAGCTCCTCTCTAATGAATGGAGAAGCCAGATTCAAAGTAGCAGAACTGGTTTGAGTTGATATTTTCCTAACTTCCAGATTCTTCATTTACTTAGATGAGCTCAAAACCCACAGATTTTAGGACACAAATTCCCACATTTCTGACAAACAAGGTTATGGTCCACACATTATGGCCACGCGTCTCTCCCAGCAGGTGGGTTATGTATTTACCTGAATGATCCTTTCTGTAAACTTTTCTTGCTCCTCTCGGTGAAGTCTCGTCTCCTGCTCAAGTTGAGCCTGAAGCTCCTGTATCGATACACTCTGTACAGGTAAAACATGGGAATCCCTGAGCTGATCAGCAGGACAAAGGATAGATTTAGCGGAAAGTGTGTTTCGGTGGTGTTAAAAAAGAACAACAGGACAGACATCTGCACAGTTTACAGTTATCAACAGTTCAAACCAAAGCACAGTGTGCAAATAAACAGCAATGCTCTAAATATGTGTGGGAACTTCCTGTGTGGCCTCTTCTGAAAACTAAAGCCATGATGCTCATGTTACATGTTGCATATTCCCTTCAGGCCTCTGCTCTAGAATTGCACACGAGTAGCTGAGACAGCTCAGCGTGAATAAAGTTTGCCAGATTAGCTCCTATTTACAGGATTCCATATTTGGTGGTGTATTTTTCTATGATAATCAAAGCTATCAAATTTTAACATCTCTGCAGAAGATGTATCTAAGGTACATATATTGCCCCCAGTTATTTATTCATTTGCAATACTTCTGGTTAGACAGTTAATGGGATAGCATTTATTAAACCAACTACGCATAAAAAGTCCCTTTCTTCAGATACAGAACAGCTCTCTGCACAAGTCAACTTTATTCTGCAATTTCTGCTCAAAACAATTACTCCACAAATGTCATGGTGATAAGCTATGTGAAGAAACATATCTCAGTAACTATCTGTAGCAAAAGTACTCAAGAAAGGTTTTAATTCTGAATGCCAGCCCTACAGACTCACCTGGGATCTAACCATACCTTTCAAGTACCTCCCCTTCCAGGTGCACACTGTTTTAATCTTAATACTTTCAACTTTACATTCTGTATAGATTTGGCATCCCATCCACTTTGCTGCTGAAAGGTACTTAATTCAAAAATAAAGACCCAAGAAGGCAAAGCCACAGACCTCATCATGTTAATGTTAATTAATTACTATGTTAATTACTATGTTAATTAATTACTAATGTTAATTAATTACTATGTTAATTAATCCGGTGGCATTTAGACTCCTGGTCAGCACTTTCTATGGCCTTCATTTTGTGTCTGTCACATCGAGCTAAGATTGATTAGTCTGTGTAGATGTGATGCTCAGCCAGATTTCTCTCCTCTTCACATGTGCCAGCAGTGTGACAACAGAAAACGCTACCTTACCGAACTGCTACTTCTCAGAGTAAAGATGCACTTAAAGAAGGTGTCACTTCAGGCTTCAAAGTGCACATAATCCCAAATTCTCTGTTGGCCAAGCTCCAACCTCAGTAGCTGTGAGGATTTAACGTAGGTTGTGGGACTTTTCTCGTGGGCTGCCCGGCCACATCCCCTGTGGCACCAGCCACGGTGCCTTCCCTTTCCCTGTGGACCCCTCCCGCACCCGAGAGCAAAACCAGCCACTGCGGCAGGCCTGCGCAGGCACTTCTGGCTGTTCAAAAAGTATTTGGGCCTGGAACAGACCCCCCTCTCCTCCTCCAGGGCAAAGGAGATACAGCAGATGGACCCATCCCACAGGCCACCCACAGTACATATACTTTCTGGGCCCCATAAGCTTCTTCTTTACTTCATACACATATTGGCCTGTGCACATGTCTGTTTTGTACCTGAAAAAGTGACAGTTTTAGTCCTCCGAAATGTACACTGAAGGTGACCAAGAGTGAGTTATCACATCATCTGTCTTATCTCTTTGTCTAGTGCATCAATGTGTCTGCAGACATTTTTTATTGTACAAGGCCAAAATTCAGTCTCACAAATAATTTGGAAAGAATGGTTTACAGTGGGATCTGCCAAGTTTGCGCAATCATTTGTAAATCAAGAGATAGTTTTATGCTCAGGTACATCAATTTAGCTTCCTTGTCCAACAAAGGAAAAATTACTTTAATCAATAATTTCTGCATTCTTTTATTCTGATCAGGCTTCTTTAAGAATACGGTATACAAGAACCAATGTATCTAGTTAATTCAAGTGTAGTTTCAAAAATGTGTGTTCCTTTCTTTACAAAATCAAAATTAGCCAGAACCATGTGAACTCTGCCTGGTGAAAACAGTTACAGCATGGAACTGAACAATTTAATCTCATGTGCCTCAAGGAAAGGAAACAGCACAATTTATGTAAAAATGTATATGTTGTTATTTAAAAAAATACAGGAAGTATACCTTATCTTAATATAAACTCTCTTTACAGTCATATTATTACACATTTAGGTAGTTAGAAATAATGTTAGTCTTGGGATTCCTGAAACTGGAAGCTGAATCACAGCAGCAAAAATAGTTAGCAGGAAAGGTTTGGGTTTTTGGCTATTCACTTCAAACATCTGTTTTCCAATGAACAATGACTTGCTAGAAGATCACTTGTTCTAATGCAGAACATAGTTCTACATTAATGTAATGGAGTTACATTGTTACAGATGTACTGAGAATGCATTATATCCGTGAAATTCGGACAAGAAAATAATGTTCTCAAGCAAGTTCTTGTTAAAAGTGCAGCCCAAGCAAAGCCAAGTTTTAGGAAACTTAGGTGCTTGGACTATGTAATAATTGTTGGAATTACTAGCAAGAGACTAAAAACATTAAGACAGATATAGCATTACAACCACTCTAAACAATGCAAATCTTTTTCCCATTGTCTTGCCTATTTATGGAAGAAAGTTTTCCACAAGCAGTGAAGCAAACGTGTTGAAAAGCAGTTGATGCATGAATGCAGAGCTGCACTGTCGAGCACACCTTTTTCCCTCCAATACAACCTGAGGACTCTTCATAGCCTATAATTTCATATAATACAATTTCTGTTAGAAGGCATTGGAATTAGCACTACTCAAATCAAGGGAGATCAGGCTGCTTAAGCGCCAAATAGATTATTGCTAAATGCCTGGATCTTAAATGAAGAATATGTAGAAATTTATCATGTTGAATTTGTATATGCAGTTCAGGTAGCTGATGCTGCATTCATGCATGTCTCTGTGCTCATACTTGGAAATCAGGCCCCTAACGTAAAGTCAGCAYGGTGTAGTCCGTGGCACAACTGTGGTTTTGCTTTGGCAAACAGCGCTGCTACAACATTGACACAGTAACTGATATCCCATTAACTTCCATTCTTGGTTCATCTCCTTTTTTCTCCTTGGTGAACATAGTGCAACAGGAACAGAAAGCATCGCACACATATTCCATTTATGAGGACACCCTGAACGCGATGGCCAGCACGCCACACACCAACACCACAGRAACAGACACAGACCCACTACAGGAGGACATACAGACACAACGCAACGGGAACTACAGGCTAGGGCTCCTCCGTCACAACACTACAGAAACAATTGCACCTCATCTGCAGTGTGACAACGACTGAAAGTTTTCCATGAATCTCAATTATTGCATTTCCACAGCTACTTCTGTTCTTGTCAGCCAGTGCCAAACCCTTCTCCTGAGCCCTTCTCCTCTCACCTGTTCTCACTCCACAACACGCTAATCCACGCTGATGTCTTTATCTCAAGAGGATATTCAGAGAAAAGTTATCTACACAGTGCGGCCTCACTACCCTTTACTCTTTGCACCAACACCTTTCTGCCCCTCTCAGCCTGCTGAAGGCTTCAGGTTACTTTTCTTCTCACAGAATCCTACATTTCTGTGATGACTCATTTTGCAGGAGCGTCATGCACTGAAAGATACGGCTGAGTTTTATTTGTTTTCTCCATTTTACCATAGCTAATTTAAATCTCAATTTGCCTGGAAACTTAATCAGTTTATACGCAACAACTGTGAACAGCAAATTTCATAGAAGCACTGTTTTTAGCCTTTTTTTCAAGAGGGGTGGAGCAAAACAAGGCCTGAGGAGGCAGGGTAGAAAGATGGTCTCCAACATCTATGTGCAATTCCAAGGAAGTGAAAAATTAAACATTTTATACTGCTCATCTAATGCCATGATTATAATACTTTAATATTTTGACCTCACATTAACAGTCTAAAACTGCTCCTTTCGTACACTTGACAGCTGACTATTGCAAATACAGGATGACCCAGATTTGACAGGAACTTCCAGGGCCTTTTGTATTGCTTTTTACATATGATACTAATAAGCTAAATTCTCAAAGGCTGCTTCTGAAGATGTACTCTTCTTCTCCCCCCTTAAAAAACAGATGGCGTATATTCCATTTGCTAGTGCACATCAGGCACAACCACTCGTGTGGTTATTTGTCCGCGCTTACACGAAGAGTTTCTGATTCTGTGAAAACACAGAACACTTTACTCCAAGTGAAAAAAAAAATCAGTCTCATTATATGGATAGTATACAACGTCCCACTGAGTCAGTTAGAACTCGGATATCCAGATTTACATCATAATGGGTCTGTCCAGCCATTATATCGTCAACCTTTATGGAATCTTGCATAGCAAGAAAGAATACGATTCATCAAAGTAAATTATTCTTGCTGCCTCTAATCTCGGTGGGAAGGAATACTGTCAGCACCAGTTTGTCTTTCMTCTTCCCACAGTTCTGAACTGGAAGCGTAGTGGACACTAAGAGATACAACTTTTTATGTGGTGCCCATTTTTGTTCACAATTAAGGAAACTCGCAATGTATAAAATGTTCACTGTTTCCTTTCTGGGGAGAGAAAATACTAAATCAATGCAAAAGAAAAGGATGTGCAAATTTTCAGCACATGGCTGGGAGTCACTGCAAAAGCCATCCAGCTGAAAAGTTCTCAACTGGAATTATGAAAACTGCACAGAAGAAACACAGACACTCTAAAACCAGCTTAAATTAAAGCATTCAGACTAAAGACTGAACTTCCCCCAATGTGTCCAAATGGAAGCACATAGAAGATTTGATACAGATACAAAGCAGGTGATAAAGTGACTTACCTAACTTGTACATCACTGCACCTGGTTGGCTCACATTTAACCCAGAAATTAATTTACAGTAATAGAGCTGTAATACATTTGTTATGGGCATAACAAGTATGAAAAATGGATAGACAGCTTATAGAATGGTCTACAAGAAATTACTCTTCAGTGTGAGCTCCAGCTGCCTACTTATTACTAGATCTTATGGGAAACCTTCTTTTTAAGACATGCTCTCACCTTCCCTAACCTATCCGCTTTTATTTTAATTCTCTGGTGACAACTTGTTCCTTTTAAGTTAATTCACTTCAGCGATTCCTATGTGTTCACTCTCCACAACATGGGAGTGATGGAGATTTTGTGGCATTTCTGTACACAAAAATAAATGCACAAATGTTTAAAAGCTGTGTGTGAAAATAATCACATTATCCAAATTTGAAATGCAAGGATGAATATATGTGTCTTGGGTGATATATGCTTATTCAGGCAAGGACAGAAGCAATACCCTGCGACTGAACAACCAGAACTAAGCAATACAGTTAGATTTTAGAACATCTGGTATCAAATACTGCAACAAACAGTGTTTGATCATCTGAAAGAGTAAAATTTTTCGTCTCCAGAATGGCTACTGTCCCTCAATAAACAGGAGGAAATTGCAGCCTGCTTTAAGGAAGCTGCTTTTTGTTTACGGATATTCCATTGGTAGAAAGGTTAAAATTCACCAGATGAAAAATTATTCACCAATTTTCCACTGGTTTCCACTTGTTGCCATAGTAATCCTCTGCTCTGTGCCAGGCATTTGCTCCATAAAACATTGTGATACCTTTTTTAGTACCTCCATGTCTTTTAGTTATGGCAATTCTTGCTTGCTCACTCACTTTTTCTTTGGATGGTAAAGAATGATTTCTCCCTCCTTCCTTAACCTAGCTCTGCTAAAATCATGAATAATGTATTGAATAGCCACTCCAATGGGCTCCAACCTCCTGCAACAGCAGTTCAATGGCTTGTTTCAGCAAGAAAACAAAGCCCTGCTCTTAGGGCAATCTCAAGATATAATTTCCCTTGGACTGTGACTCTGACCCACCTCTTTAACATGCAAATGCATTCTAATAATACTGTTGCACTAACAACTGCAGTGCAAAGACCAAACAAACGCAGATGTTTACAGTTAGGCTACAGGGTAGTTTCAAGCACAAGTCAGTCTGCATTTATTGTATTTAATCAAACAATTAGGCTCCCACGATGCTCATTTTAAAAACAGGGGGGAAAATGGCCGAATGGAAACTGCTCAGCATTGCCTGGGAAACTTTTCATTTAAAATTCAGCTTGGAAGAAAATGGACTTAGAAAAATGGGTTTGCTTGCTTATAAAGAAATCATTTGCTTAACTGAAATGGAATGTGTTCTTCTCACGCTGAAAGTCCATACACAGTAAAAAGAACATCCATCAATACTGGACAGTGTGAATATTTTCACTTCCTAAGTTAAAGCAGATAACAGCTTCCTTGCAGCCATCTCTGCTGTGGAAATGGAATGACTCAAGTTTTCATCTGAAATTTCTGTGGTAATAAAAAGAACCCTCTGGAATTTGAAAAATATATTTTTCTGCTCATTCATCTGGCACAAAAAATGGCAGTTTTTGGTAGCGCAATGTTTCAAATTAAAAAAGAAAAGAATGAGACAGATAACAAAAAATTATTTGGAAGAATATTCTGCCTCACTTGGGCTTAATTGTACCATTATTAAATGGTTGCCCATCCATCGAAATGTTTCAGTGTAAAGCAATGTAATATACTCTGTTGCTTGTGTAAATCTGATTGAAACAAAGATCTTAAACATATTCTCCATTTGGGCCATGAGCCCCATTCATGCTCACTTTTTGAGCACATCTGGACCTCATCTGGATATTGTCTACCTTTGGTTATAATTACTGGCTTGTTCATTCTCAGGCTATGGTGTGAAAGCTGGCCAGCTCCTGTTCAAACCCAATTCACTGTACACAGTTTACAAATCATCCCATCTTGGAAGAGGAAAGAAACAGGTTGTGCCAAAGTTACCCAAATCCCCTGTCTTAATAAACAGAGGGCTCATAAATACAAGACTTAATACGACAATGAGGCTGATCTAAGGTAAGAGGGAGTTAATAAGGTGACAGTATTTAAACAAAAACATTGTAAACATCTGCTTTAGTCATTTTCTGACCTAATCTACAGTAATTATTGATCAATCCAATTGCAAAAAGATCCATGCTGAACTATAAGATTTCTCGACCTCATCTTCCTGTTTTTAATATGAGGAAGAAAGACTTTATCTTTCAGTGAGAGACTTACTGTGCCCTGGATTTATCAGATAACCTTTCTGAAGTTTATTAGCACTGCTAAAAGTGAGAAAGTGGAAGAGAAGCTGCTGAACACATTAATTATTCTAACACTACCAAAACTCTGTACTGTCAGGATGTTTAAAACAGACTAAACAAAATTAGCAGGCAATTACCTGTGTTAAGATGAAGGGCCACTCTCCCTCCGACATTCAATACAGAATTTAGCCGTTTGGCTACTAGCCACCCTGAAGGTTTCTCTTCCTACTCCTGCTTTCTAATGCTTATTATTGCTTAATCACAAATACAGCTGCTTCAGCCAGCATTCTTCTTTTTCCAGACCATATTAGTGGTTTCAGATATACTAAGGCCTCTGTGTGCACCTTTAGAACCAAAAACATATTTAAACTTGGCCCCCAGTAGAAGCCACTCTAACCACCACAGTTTCAAGGTGGATTTCGCTTGCCAGTGGCCAGCAGAAAAGATTTTAAATGCACTAAGTTCGCCTTCGCAGGAGAGAGACTAGAAATTGTTTTCTTCAGGACCCGTTGTAGTGTCTGGACAATTTATCTTCCTGAGAAACCAGCTGGAAAGATGTTTACAGAGGCTGATATGGCCTCAGGATGGATGAAGATTTAAATAAAAACTGACCAATGTTTTTGACAAATGGAAAAGTATTCAACAGCCATAGCAATGGAAGGTTCTGCTTTAAATGGGTATTTTTTGGAAGCTGCAGGGTGCTGTGTTTCCTGATGAGAATTACCATGCACGCCAGCATCAAACCCTCTCCTGTGCAGACTACTGCTAGGCAAAATGCAGAGAGGTCTCTATCTGTAGACCTTCCAGACTTAAAAAAATCTGACAAGGTGAAACCTGGAGTCACACACATTACAGCAGGGAATAAAACCTCTTTCAGAAATTTTTTGTTGTTATATTCAATTGTATGTGGTCCCTGAGCCACATTTTTCCACTAAGCAAGGCTACTGGGAGCAGGGTGACGTGTCCAAAATCAGGACCGCATTTGCTCCTATGAATGTGCAGGGGGGAAGGAGGTCACCAAAAATTTCACAGCACGGGTGCTGTGTTTTGTCCAATTTACTCCCCCAACCCCTGGCTTCTATTGCTCACATCCTGGCTACGGCAGCAGGAGGCAGTGAGTAAGATGGGCTGCTTTGCTGACCTCTAGACTGAAACAGCCCTTGTCTCCTGGCCTGTAGAGTTTAATGTCTCCATCAGCTTTGCGGTGTGGGTCGGTGGTGGCTCGCTGGTGGTGAATCTCTTGCTCCTCTCCACGATCTTGTTTGAGCTGCCACTCCATCTGATCCCTCAGTTTGGACTGTTAGGTGCATGGGTGGTTTACAACAAAAAAACAAAAGGACAGGAGGGAATAAAGAAAACAAAAATGGGTAAGGTAGACGACTGAAAAACTACAAGACAAAGAAAAGCGTGAACAGAAAAAACAACTTAAACACAGTGGCATAAGAAAGTGAAGAGAACAAAACCAAAATGAGGATGAGCAAAATGATGGGCTGAAACATCTGAAAAGCAAAAAAGAGAAAGAGAGGAAAAAAGAATGCAAACACTGGTTATGAGGCGCATGCAATGAGGATGCATGAGTCAAACCAACAGCAAGCATACAAGTCATGAAGGATACGGGATACAAGGCTCTTCCTTCCTTACTTGTGCTGTGCAGAAAGCCATATCCAGTGTGGCAGATGTGGCAGCTTAGGCATGCGCCCATGGGCAATACTTTAGGAAAGGCAGTCCTTCGCTGGCTACAGCGCTTCTCACTCGCTGCTCGGTTATGGGAGTGAGCTGTAAGTAGGCTTTTCAAAACATACCACTTAGAAAACTGTTTTGGTTGGGTTCTTTTGGCAAGGCTTTTGAGAACACGCCTGACCCTTGTAAGAGAGCATAATAAAGACCTCTACACACTTCTCAGCAAGGCTGCTAAATTACTTTCACTATAAATTTTTTTTTAATTAATCTCTTCTTTCATGGGGAAACGCTGCTGTTAGAAACAAAAAGAACAGAGATCTCTACTGCACCAGTGGATTAGCCTTTTTGCCATGAGGAACCGCCTCTGAATTAAAGGAGTTGTGCAAACAAAACAAAAGAAAAACCTATAAAGTGCTTGTTTAACATTACACACTTTAATACACCGCAGATCTGAAATCATAACAAAGCAGCTGTAAGGAAAATTAGCTCTAGGGTAGCAACGCCAGCAAGAAAGAGAAACAATAAACAGAAAGAAGGCGAACGAGGGGTCAACTTACCTGGAAGTCTGTGATTAACTCCTTTCCCAGGTTACCAATGGGAGAGTCTCGAGACATGGACGTCATCGTGGATAGAAAACTGGAAGACTCTGTGAGATGGGGAAGAGGGGAGAGGTCCTCCATCTGCTCCTTAAGGCCCTCCCCAATGTGATCAACCTTCTCCAAGAAGGTCTGCAGCTCCTTGCGGAAAGCTTTCATCCTGGAGTTGATGGTGTCCAGGAGCTCTGGTTCATGTTTATCTTCTCTTTCCTCATCGCTTTTGAAATCCTGCTCTGTGGACAGGCTGCTGGTTATACGCATCTTTGCGTCATAAATCAGACTGTCCATATCAGTGATAAGGCGGTCCACCGTCCTTTCAAGCCGCTCTGCCTCGCGTTTGATGTTAATTAAAGACTCCGTGTCCTCTTTCACTCTCAAGAGCTCGGTGGAGCACAGGTCACTGACCTCGGATGGCTTCCCGCTCCCAAAACCCGACGTCTTCTCGTAAACTTCTTCTGAGTCGCTTTCGCCCCCGATCGGTCCCTCTCTCTTCGGCTGAGGCAGGCGACCCTCTTCGCTGTCGCTTTCTTTCTTCCCGGCRTCACTGTCGGCGTCACTGTCTCTGGGGCTGGAAGTGCGTAGGCCCAGGTGAGAGGCAAGGTCGTAACGCTGCACGTTGGACATCAGGACTCTGTTCTCATACTGGAGTTTCATCACCTTCCCGCTCAGCTCGTTGATTTGCAATCTGGCTGATTTCAGCTCCTCTTGCAGAGGCCCGCCGCACTTCGAAGCTGTGTCATCCAGCCAGCCGGGCTCCTGACCAGGCTCAAACTTGAATTTGCTCAGCTCGTTTGTTAGCTGTTTGTTATGATCCTCAATCTCAGAGATTGACCGCCTCAACAGTTCTGCCTCCTCTTCCACAAACTGCAAGTGACGGCGCAACTCTGTGGCCGACTCCACAGAGTCGCCGTACGGCGAGGTAGGAATGCTTGAAATGTGGTCCCGGCTAAGACACTCCTTCTCATACTGGCACCTCATGTCCTCCATCTCAGCTTTAATCCCCCTGTTCTCCACCTCCAGTTCCACTATTTTTCTGCCCAGTATGTTGGCTTCCTCTTCCACCAGCTTCAAGCGAAGCTTCAGCTCAGCCTCCCTGGTGCTAGGTGGGCCCCCAGCCTCCCCGGTTGGGAGCGGACTGTCCACATCTCCATAGATGGACTTATATTTCTGGAGCTCCTGTTCCAGTTCATCCTTTTCCCTCCCCAGTTTGGCCATCTTCTTACGCATCAGCGCTGCTTCCTCTTTGGCAAATTGCAGCTGACACTTCAAGTCAGCACTGTCCTCCTGCCAAGAATAATC
>NW_020450748.1:607579-669790 GCF_003343035.1 Apteryx rowi
CTTCTGGAACAATTAAAAAAAACCCAAACAGTTATATTATAATAAAAGCATGATAAGCTGTTACCATTCCCAAATCTTTGCTTCCCCACCCTCTGAACTGTATCTGGTGTTATGCAGACAATACAGAGACAGAGCTGTGCAAGTCACACCGTTGGCTTGGTCCTGCTTGAATTGGCAAAGCAGCTTGGTCAGAGTTAAAGAGAAAAAAATCAGTGTGCCAGTACAAGTGCTCACTGATGCAAGAGTGCCAGCACAAGGGCGCTTAAAATTTGGTTCTTCYCAAATACTAAACAAATTTTGTGGAAAATACACATTACTCAAATGAAAGGGTGCCAAGATTTGTTTGCATTTTCTTTTTCCTTTACTTTAATGATACTTCTGATCACTTTTAGCATCATGAAACASAGACTAACTACTCAAATGAGGTTGCTCGTCATAATCCCAAATGTTGGGCTTCCTTAGCTAATAAGCACAACAAAGTGTGCTAAGCTGCATGGTTGCTTTGCAAAGTGAAGCAGCACGTGCTACATACTTTAATTACAGGATCTTCACAACACTGTGAAATAGCTCAAGTGCCTAACTCGCTTTYTATTGGAATAGGAAACACTGCTGTTGTTACTGGTGCTATTATCATTACGATGGAAGAGAGTGTGATCTCTCTTTCTGGTATGGATAACTGTTTAGAAGGGAAATTACTGAAAACAAATTCATTAAGCCATGGTTACATCCAAACCCATTCCATGTGAAAACCTGCATTTTTCAGTAAGCACCAGCCTATTAACTGCAAGAGTTTGATTTTTTTTTTTTTTTTTGGTGTTGGGAACTCTAACATACTGCATCTCACAGAAGCAAAAACTCCAGTGTGCACTGTGCTGACATAAGAGACAAGGTTAAGTAAATTCTAAACTGATGAACAATTTCTTTGCATGAATCACTTTCATGAATTGTCATGGAGATACAGGCACTTGGCCTCATAAGAGACACATTTATCAGCATTAGCGGCATAATGGAAGGCAGTCTTTGAAAGACGATCTCTTGAGACAGCAGATTTCATCATTGTTGTGAGGCCATGTGGACATACGTGCAATTATCTTTGGAAACTTCACTTCAGTCTCTGTAGCACTATTATCTTCCACAAGCACCATTTTGTTACAGTTCCTAGTAACAGCAACCAAATCAGGAGAAAACATGACTGATTTTAATTATTCACCCAGATCAGGCTATTAAAAAAAAAGATTTACAAAACTAATTAAGGCTCAGCAGCCTGAGGAAATGATTTAATTTCTAAAGTACACATTCTTGCACATTGCTAATGGTGTCTTTTATGTTATCTAGATTAATCTCCCCCTACCCTATTTAAATATATACCAATTATGTCTTAATTCTGGCTGATAATACCTAAACAGACAGAGAATTAATTGGTTGTACATTTCTGAACTCAGTCAGCTTTGCTACTGCTTTTGCTGGGAGCAGGTTGTGGCTTTAAAATACTAAATAGTCAAAAAGTTATCTGTATATGTAAATAACATGAAACAGGTAAACAATAACCAAAATATCTGCTAATATGCGGTTGTCAGTCATCTCAGTGGTAACCAGGAGTACCCGAGTCAAACACAACTGCAATCAGTTGAGTAACTAAAACCCTGGTCTTCATGTTTCTGGCAACATTAATGTAAGGTTTGTAAATACAATCCAGATACATATAACCCATTACAATCAGAGTACTGATAAGATGGGCTTTTTTTTCCCTATCTCTTTCTCACATACGCACACCTCCTTTTCACACTGTGAAGGCAAAAACATTTGCAAGTTGCTTTTCTCTTTATTAACTATAAATTGCAAATTAAGTAGCTGATTAAAACCTGGCAAAACTCAATGCAGCTCCCACTGAAGTCACTCTGAATTTTAGTTGCTCTGGCTGGCTAAGGCTGTAAGATTAAAACATCATCTTTGGTCAGGGCTGCACAATACATTACCTCTGTTTTTTCTATCGTCAAGACTCAGTTTATCCCCACTGTTGTAGGTTTCACTCTTAAGGAAGTACAGAGATTACCGGGAAAGTTAAATCTAGATCAGTGCTGAAAATCAGAACTTGCAGGTGGGAGAATTAACTTTGGTTTCTCTATTTATCTGTTAATAGCCCAGAAAAAAATCGCATCTTACATTTTCCTTATTCTGCCTTTGTAATCCAGTATTCTTCATCGTGTCTGTTGTCTGCCCTTGGCTGCGAGAGCCTGGCAAGCCGGGGCACTAGCTAATTTTTTGCACCTCAACTTTTGCAGACAGTTGCATTCACACACAGGTTGCAAGGGACAGCCTGCTTGCACGCCTCCTCCCGGGGTGTGAGCATCAGGGATCTGCTTCTCCCCAGAGCTCAGGGGGGCTCCCGGCCTGACGCCGGCTGGATTTCATGCTACAGGGACAACAGTCACTAGGTCACACTCAAGACAAGGCAACACGCATGGGGCAGCTTTCGAAGAAAACTGCAGCGCTTCAGTGGATCAGGCCCCTAATGTTTTTGTCCGGCTTTGCTGCACAATACAAACTCAATGCTTCTGTGGAGTCAGGGTGTTATTATAGCAGGAGAACAGCGCAGTTAACTGTTCTTATAATGACACCACTTTATTGCTAGTTTTTGTGAAAAAAAAAAAGTATCACATTTGTAAGTTGTTTTTTTTTCGCAAGAGCTGAAACAAGCACTTTTTTTTTCATAAAACAAACACAAGCCTCATAGAGATGACGGATGTTAATCTCGCCTGCTAAATATGGATCCTGTTTGGAAAGGTGAGAAAGCTCGAGATCTTCCCTGCTTCTCTGTCCAGGAACCACGACTACTGAAAAGCCCATTCCCTTGACAGGTTTTCCAAAGGAACAGAACGGCCAAGAGACATTTATCAGCAACATCTAAGCATGCCAGAAGAGTAGGACTCCAACCTTCATGCATATGTCCCCCTGAAACTTTGTGTACAAGAAATATCAGCGTTTTCTTGATCAGTTGAAATCAAGTAGAAACAGCAAGAGGGTGAGATACCTACGTAGACAGTAGAGGCTTTAAAATATAAGGCAAACTAAGGAAAGGGAAATCACAGAAATTAAAAATAATTCATTATTAGTTAAACCACAAATGTAAAGGGAGAAAAAAAAGATGGATGATACAGTCTGTGCATCATTCTGGAGGAAGAAGAGGCTGGGATCTCAGGGGCTGAGCTCTGGCACAGCCTGACTGCATTGCACATCCAGTATAGGGACACTTTCCTGAAAGGTGTATGTACGGCAGACTATATAGAAAGGGAAAAACTAATGACAGTGCAAAAATGTTCTATCATTAATGGTGCTAGTCACTGACTTTAAGAGATCATGAAGGTTAAATGGGAGTTAACGATTACCGAGAGTGAATATTTGCATGCCATAGCACCACAGCTCTGTATAGCACTTCAGAGGGATGTTAAGGGAAAAAAGGCAGAAAGAAAAAAAGAGCTCTCCCTAAAGAGCCTACAGTATAATTTAGGCAAATGTAGAATGTGGAGATAAAGAAATGAAAGGGCCACTCAAATTCATTATGCAATGTAAATGACATGATGAGAATGAGGAGCTGATCAAAAATTCCCAAGGATGATATTTCTTTTCTGGCAAGAAGACACAAAGATAGATAGAGACCAACACCATCTCCTCTACCACCACCTGCTCGAGGGTACTGTCAGGCAGAAGATGGGTAAGCGTTTTGGGGTTGCAAGTCTGGTGGCAGGGCAGTACGACCAGCACCCAAGCATCTGGCTGATGCCAGTACTCCTACCTTGCGCTGGAGAACCACTTTTCTTTGTGTTTTGCCTGGTGCCTGGCATTTTCCAAGAAGTTCCACTTTGCAACTCTGCTGAATAAAAACTTTTTTCTTCAATAATACTAGAGGCGGATAGGCACTACTAAGAATTCTGTTTTTACATTACTTTCAAGACAATCAATTTTACAGGTATTTACTCAAGGTACCCTGCAATGGATGTGGTGTTCCAGCTAATCTTCATGACGAGCTCCCAGTAAATAAAAACACCAGTCTTCCATAGTCTTGGAATATTTGGAAGTACGCAGATGGCACAGATTTACCGTTAGAATCTAAATTAGTGGCTACTTTTCACTCACAAAACATGCACGGGGATAGAAAAAAAGAGGAAAGGGTTCACCCTGTGGGCTTGAATAAGCCAAGCTCTTGTTTTCAAAGGTATTTAGCATCCAGCTTTAGGTATCTCAGTTGAGTTATTTAAATCACACCAAGTTGGCTGTCCCAACGTGCAGCATTTTGAACCTCCCTGGCTATGCCTGTCCTCACCAATTTGTGGCCCAGGGCCTGGCAGCGGGTTGACCACGTCAGGCACCTGCTACAGGGCGTCCTGGTCCCAACCAGCTCCTTGCTCTGAACCAACACTCTGCTGTGGGGACAGTGCTGGGTAATGTCCCATAGCTGGGACATGGCCAGCACCTATGCCTATAGGTGCCTATAGGTCAGCTAGGACATGTCGATTTATAACATCGTTTCTCAATCTTTCCTATCCTAAGGAATTTTTGAAGAAAATTCAAGAGCCACCTTGCGCAGTGCTGCTGCAATGGTTTTCATTTACAAACACAAATCCTGTGCTCACCTGAGTTACAGCATAAACTTTTTTTTTCCCTGGGTGGCTTGTGGGATCCTGTTCTTCTGTTGTGCATGGTGCTGAGCTGACCCAGGGCTACTCAGTTAATTTTCTTAAGTTGTTTTTAAGGCTTCCCAAGGCAAACTATGGCTGCTTTTAATGTCTGGATTTGGCAGGAGAACGCAAGCACAAGGACTCCATCCTCTCTGTACTTGTTTGTATTTCCAAGAAYGGCGAAAAGGGAAGACAGCGCTGCCCACAGACCCCAGTGCACACACCCTGCCTTCATGTATGTTCATTTATAATTTGCATGTGTACATGTATATATAGTTCATATATGTATCTTCAAGACTCATAGAAGAACAAAGTCTCTGACCTAACTGATGATTTAAATAAGTCTCTGTAACAGGCAATGCACGAGAAAAGCACAGTGCCCCATTTTAAAGGCTGATGATGTTGCACACGTGTCTGCTCTGCGGGGCCGCTACGTCTGCCTGCACCCCAGGTAAACAGGACGCAGCTCACAGGCGCCACTGCGGCCAGGCTCCCGCCTGCCCACACACCTTTTCAGCTGCACACGGGGATCAGACCAAGTGCAGCATGCTCTAATGACTTATTACGGTTATAATTACAAATCAACTGATTTTAAGACCTGTAAGTCTTGGCTGCGTACGCTGAGTCTGCTGAGGCAGGAGGAGAGGAGGTGCAACCTTGTTTTAATGAAGATATGATGTTGCTCTTGGCTCCCTTCACCACGAGGTGAAACCCTATCCCCAGCTCTCTGTCTATAAACAGTAATGGTATGGATGCTGGAAAAGGCTTCAGCCCCTACCATCAGCACAAAAAGCAGAGGAAACTGGGCAGACCACTTTTCTGCGATGAGCCAGCCTACAGGATTTCAGTAAAATCAGTGTCCAAAGGGAGACAAAGTGGATAGCTCAGACTCTACCTGCGCTAGAGGAAGCAGGTATTTGATGTTCACATGCTGTTCACTGCACATGAAGGAGAAAACCCTGAGCTGTGGCACCAGAAGCCACCAGGCGCTGTTGCTGTGGGGGAACTGCATTTGCTGCCAAGACGTTCATTAGCACAAAATCTTTGGCACCACATATAAATTTAGTTGGTCCCTAAGCTATGATCCAATTACTCTGTGAGACAAGGTGATTTTCTYTGCTTGTAGAAAACCTGCAGCCTGAATCTACTGATACAAGTACAACGAACCTGAGAGGCAGCACGGTTTAGAGATCAAATCTGTGTCCTAAATTGCTTCTACATCATCTCTGGAAGGTCTTGGTAGAGTAAGGCCTAATTGCACTCTAGTTAATGTGTCTGATGGTCCTATAAACATCCATAAAAAGAAATTTTGAGTTTTATCATGTGATTTTGCTCATAATTGCATATTCTTGAAAATCGTACCTGGGTAAATGCCTTTTTTTCTTTGTGCATTTCTCTGCTACCTCTTCTCTTCAGGGAACTCTAAAATAGAAGCAAAGCTGCRTTATTGATAAGCTAAATAAAAAGTCTGCAAGTTTGAGATCACCATTATAAAACTGATATTGACTGAGGAGAAAGGGATGATATTCTCCTGTGCAGCTGGCGATTTAATTTTCTGTATTAATCACTAAAAAAGAAGAGATGATCAGGGCCTTTTCTGTGAAATTTTCAGTGCACAAAATTTCCCCCGTAAAAAAGAACTGAAATTAGTTAAAAGTTCACAGAGGCAAAATCCCTCTTTTATTCTCCTCTGGCCCATTGCAATTTTGGGGAAAACTTTCTTTTTGAACAGGGCAACGACTTATGCTTGATGAATCCAGGGCAGAAGTCCAAGAATGTTATTCACAGTGGAYGTGAAAAACATTTGGGAAACATCAGAGAAAAGCAACGTAGAAAAAGGGAAGGTCAAAGATGTTTAAGCCATGTGGCATAACATTATAGGTTAATCCTTGCTAGCAAACACACTGAGGAGCCCAGATAAAGACCAAGTGAAAAAACATTCTCCATTTATTTCTGAATTTATTTTGCAAATTAGATGAGATTGGCTTTGCAAATCTTTATATCACTTTATAAAAAGTTTTTTAAGACACAAGTTTAAGTTTAAGACAGAAATGATGTCATCACCACTGTTTGGTTTTCAGAAACCTCTCAGCACTCAAATGGAAGAGGATAGTTTTCCTTACAAGTGGGAGGTGAATCACAGCCATAATGTTACCAGTTTTTGCATTAACTCTCTCAACCTTGTGTTTGAGGACCAAGTTCAAACCAGTGTGAGTTGGATCAGTTTAGATGAGGCATAAATCTGACCTTTGCAGGTTAAAGTATGCAAGTATCATACGGGAACAATAGATATCAGGCAAAGAAGTGGGAAGCTAGAAACTACCGAGTAATTTCAATTAAAAGTGGGCTGTATTGCTTTGGTTATGCCCCAAAGTTTCAGCTCTCCTGGAGCCTGCTCCCTATACACAGGARAAGCAAATATTGGGCTCTATTTCAGCTTGCAGTTTCTTCCTTTCTGCCAATTCCAGATCCCTTTCACAGAGATTTATTCCACCACTACCTACCATGGCCTGCAGTGACTTGCAACATGTTTGCACAGAGAAGATATTTCACGTGTTTACCACTTCAACAAGCAACACAGCAGACTTCAGCAAACTCCAGTGGAAATATTAATTTTTCAGTCCATAAAGGCAGGCAAAGCCCAAAGGATGATACTCCCTAACGATCAGCCTGACACTGTGGCTTCTTCCATTTACTGCGAGATTACATTATGGCAACCTCTATTKACATTTGTTGCACAAGGGACAATTCCCTGCGTGATGGAGCAGCACACCCAGTCCGGGGCCAGCTGCAGCATCCGTCGGGCTAAATCCTGCTCTCAGTAACCAGTGTTAACCTCGTGATGCCCAATGTGCTTATGGGACTTATTTGGCATTTACAGCTGTGTAACTGAGAACGTAATCTTGTCCTCCTGAGCCCAGTTCGAAGAAGCTGGTACAGTAACGGGCCTGCAAAATATGAGCTCCTGCAAGGAGGGAGAGGCATCCTGCTCATTAGCTACGTCCCCTCTCGTGCCCAGCCGTCAGCTGTCCAAAAACAGGACGAGAACTCCGGGGGACACTCGAGGCGTAACCAGCCAACGAAAGCTCTCCATGGCTTTGTGGCTTTTTCTGACTATTAAGGTAGGCTTAACTCAGCTACGGAGCTACCACAAATTATAATTATGGCATGCTAAGATGAATCTCTCCTTCTGCTCTTTGTTACACACAGTTAAATAGTTAAAAGCCATTCATACCCAGCACCATATGCGCAAGACGTTCTACAGTTTATTTTTGTTAATCTGCTCCCTACTTTAATCCAGTGATTTCCTATAACTAATGAAGCTGAGTAAGAGAAATGTTTTTTCTTGGTAAGGCAAATGTTTTTTTTCTGGGTACTGAAACAGTTTAATGAAAAAGATTTTAAACACTGAAAACATCATCTGAAAACCTGTTACACAAGCTTAGCCAGGATAAACAACGTTACTGTGTTTTCTCTTTTTTTTCCTCAGCATAGCATTATTCTGGAGACAGATGTGTGACTGAAAGCAGTCACCAGTCAGAGCGGCATCATGTCCCGGTGGGCAGGACGGGTCGCTGCAATTCAGGAGCTACGGGGCATTGTCCTGGCCCTGATACTCACTACTTTACTGTGTGACTTCAAGCAAGAGTAACTCGAGCAAGAGGTCGAGCAAGAGATATTGTCTAGTTACTGCATTTAATTTGCAAGCTCTCAGAGTCAGGGCTGAGTTTACCAGTTTCTGTGGGGGCCTCAAAGCACTGCTGTAACAAACTACCAATCGTGCCAGAAATGCAAAACCTTGTGTCAAATCCTAGCACACCTTAGGCAGGCAAAACATTACACTTAGAAACATATAACTTAAGAAACTAGGTGATAAAACATGTGGGCTATGGCATGCAGCAGAAAGTAATAAAGCCTTTGCTCAGTCATAACAAATAATACGAGATAAAGTTCAGGTAACAGAAATAGATCAGGTGATGAGAAAACTAAAAGGTAGGGATCTGGCTTTGGAAGTTGTATGCGCCACTTCTCACTGAAAAAAAAGGATTTCACAGATACAGACTAACAAGTTCTTAACAAAATGCAAAGATAGGGCCTCGCTTTAAGCATTTTCATATTGTTCTGTTTGCTTTGCATGAGAACAACCTTCTGATCAGCATTCGGCTGGAAGGTTGCTCTGTATTTCCACGATGCAGAGATTCAGCTGCTAGGCTGAGTCTGTCCTCAGCCTAAGGGAAAGAATGTAAGATCTTTGGGGGTGTCTTATAGAGCGAATATCAACGGATTATAGAGCAAAACCTCCCAAGTGTCAGTGCAGGACCAGAAACATAGGCATGACAACGAAGGACTACATGACCCATGATCTCCGTGACCTCCTCTATGTGAGAGGAACATCTCCATTTTACTGCTGCGGGACCAGGTTACGTTTGTGTATGAAACACCAGCCGACAGCTGATGTTTTATCAGCACTAAGGGCAGAGGGTGCCACTGCAAAAAGAAGTAGGCGGAATACACTACCAGTCTAAGTGATTGCATTTAAAATGTACAATAAAGGAGCATTTCCCTCTGATATGTAGGAAATTGCCATCAGAAGCCAATTTGAATTTAAGCTAGAAGGAACATTTTTATACTATTTTTTATACTCAGGAGACCAATCAGAGTTGGCTAAAAAGTCTTTCAAAGATGGTTAAACAAGATTTTATTATTCCTTTGGTTAACATAGTCTCTTAAGAAAGAGGTTACTCAATGGAAAATTTCTTTCATCACAGTTTCACTATAGCTTGACTGTGACCACATCTCTCAGCTACAGAGAAGAGCTAATATATGGGGTTAATAAACTGTGTGGTATTGTAACAGTTAAATTCTCAAAAAGATTGTTGGATGCAGTGATCACAGTATTAATAGCAGGAAGAGACACAGTGATTTTCACTTTCTCGAGGAGCTCAGCAAGCAAAAAGAAGAGATAAAGTGCATCCTTCAGTGAAATCCATTTTTAACAGACCTGAGAAGAGTCTTGCAATCTGAGCAATGAGAGCAGAAAGAGAAAATGAAATTACCAAGGTGGGGAACAGTAAGCAGCAGCCAGTACATTGGAATTAGATGTTGAGGAAGACATTGAAATAAAGTCTTAGTTAAGAGCAGTCATAAATGTGAACACATGATATGTCCCAAGTTTTCATACTAAGAGGCAAGGATGAGACTAGAGGTGCCAAAAGGAGGCAGTAGAGAAGGACTTGGAAAAAAGATGAGAGAACCAGCTCCTAATAGCTGCCAGCCTGTCTTTTTATTCACTGCTACTAAYAGGAGGGAGTCATTTTGGGTGCAGCCTGGCATCTGCAGGCAGGTGCGGGCTTGACATCGTATATGCATCAAACTGAACCTGCTACATCAAGGAGTCAACCATTGAAGTGACAATGTTTGCAACTTAAGAACAGAGATGCTGGCTTATAAAATCTGGCTCTGAAGGCAATTTCTGCTACTGTGGTGTGCAAGGAATTATGCACAAGCATCACTATGGCTTATGAGCTGTATCAGTAACGTTCCATGTGCAATGATGACTTGCGACTGATGGCTTGGAAATGGATTATCACAATTTTGGTTTGCATTTATTAGAATGTACTGCCTGTGAGAGAGCTGACATTACTTTAAAAACAAAAAAACATGCAAGAGTGATCAAAAATGCTTGCTCTAAATACACCAGTAGCTTAAACAGGCTGCTTTCAGATTACTGCTACCTCTAAAGCAAACCGTTCCAGAGTTGCACATGGGCATTTCACAGTGAAAGTTAACTTCTTGCTGGCTGTTAAGCACCCTCACGTTCAGCAGTGTACAAAACATTCGGAGGAACACCGTCACTGCCCCACAGTACAAGGCTGATTCAAAAATCTTTCCAACAGACTGACCCTTTCATATCAGTTTTACTCCCAGGCACACCAGTGATTTAAATGAAGGTAGGTCTGCTTCGCACCGGAGTGAATCAGAAGAAAACCGGATTCACTTGTAACAGATGGTCAGAAGGTGCATTTACCCGCGAACAGCGTTTGTTAATTGCATCACTAATCCCTCTTCAGGAGCGCCTCATGGGAAGTGTTTTTCTGGCACTGTGCAGGACAGCGTGGGAAGGTCATGGCAGAGCATGACAAAAACAGGGGATCTCCTTGCTCCTTAACCGGTAAACTCCCCCTCTGCACAGATTTGGCTCCACTGGCCACTTCAGACAGTTTTCTCCTCAGCTTTTTGCAGTGTTCGACTTGCCAGACCCCAGCATTCATGGGGTGCAAGATCCCCCTTCAGAGCCCCCCCTCCCCGGCTTGCCCAGCCTGCTCGATAAGACAAAACCTTTTGTGCAGAGATCTGTCACTCTCAAACTGCTAATGAATAAGCTCTTTTAACAAATACACCACTGGAAGAACGTGAACCAGATGTGCTTCTTAGGAGGGGGCAGGGATACATAGCTTTTGGCTATCACACTGCAACTTTCTGAAAACTACTTCCTGCTACCGTCACCCACCTACCTGGTGAAAAGGAAGCATTTCCCATTTCTGTAGCAACATCACTCTTTTTAATGGTAGGGTGTCCCTTTTTAAGGCCTGAGGTGTCTCTAAAGACAAGGTATCCCACTGAAATGTTGTTTTGGTACCATCCGGTACTTCTGTATTACAATGGCTCTCAGTGAAAGTACAGCTGCAGATTTTTTGCATGTGGACTCTCATCTGTACCTATGGGATGGTTAATGGAACCAGGAAATACAATGAAATACTAATTGCTTTTCAATTGCTGTAGGCCCTTGAAAAAGATATCTCACCAAGCCCTGATAAAGCCGGCTTTGACGCAAGCGATCTATATCTGCACTCATTCCCATGTGTGTTTCATTTACTAGAAACCTCGAAATACTGTGATATTCATCATTCACATGACCTAGMAAAGCAAGCCATGTCTGAAATGTCATAAGCATTACAGTTTGGGATGAAAGCTATCCCTTGAGTAAAAAAGCAGCAAAGCCCACTAGCTTTCAGCACCAGCTTAAATTTCCCTGCCACTTCATTACTCTATTGTGCTAGGCTTATGAATAGGGGCTTTGGAAGAGCTTCCTTTTTTTGGCCTCTTACTGCTCACACATGGCACCAGTTGTCTCCCACTCCTTCCCAGTGCCCTTTGCATGTGCACTGACACTGCAGTCATAGAGGCTAGACTGGTGTTTACAAATAATTGGGTCTGACAGACCTGGGAACACGCTGCAGCGAAGGAAGCAGCAGGGTTACACCTGCTTTCCGAGAGCCTCAAAGGGGAGGCTGCAGCTCTAATCAGAGGTGGATGGGAAACAGCTGGGCCAGGTCAGTGTTTGCTCACAACAGAACATTTCACTTCGTATTTGGTCAGTGGAGGCTGACAAGGGGACCTAAAAGCAATATAATCCTTTTTATTAATGTAATAATTACTCAATAACCATTATAGTAATAACTGGTAAGCAATTACAGCATGGTGATATAGTAATTGTTATTAATATAATAACTGAGATGATGCAACAGACAGCCAAGATCCTAAACTGGTGTATTGTACACCAGTATACTAACTGGTGTATTGCTGTCTTATGCAATGCTTCTGACCAAATACTTCATTTATGTTTTAAGTTTAGTAAAATGTATTTTAAAAAGTCCCCACAAGTGACATTGTATTGAGACATAAAATGCCCAAATTACATGATACATGTCATGATATATAAAGAAAATTATAATATTCTGAGACCAGACTTCCCTTTTTTTGTTTCCTTTACAGGTGAAGTAAACCAGAAGTAGTACTGCTTCTCTCCCCTCCTGCTAAACCAGTGATGTGATGCTGATGTGCCAAGGGGAAATGTGCCCTTCCAGGCCTTTCATCCCTCCATATAGGCCGCTATTAAATGTGAATTCGCCATGCTGCACCTGTCCTTTAAACCCCACATCCCAGACGCACTTGCTGCTCCCCGGCTGTTGCACAGCTTCACGTCCCATCCCTGCGCCAGAGGAGGAAATCAGAAGCGCAGCTTCCTTAGGAAAGTCTGGGGCAGGAGTGCCAGCAGCACTATCTGGAGGGATCTACCGGCCAGTTGCTGCTGRCCCTCTGCCCCTCCACCTCCCTGCCGCGCTGCGGCCGCGACTGTGCCATACGCCAGCCGAGGAGGCTGCACCCAAATCGCCCCGCAGCAGCTGAGCCGGAGCCCTCGAGCGCGAGCCTGCCCTTCGCCCCTCTCGCGGGGCACACGCACTGCCTTGCTCGCCCCTCTTTTGGGAAGAGCTTCCGTTCACAAGCCGGGRTGTAATCCCGGAGATGTGCGCTGCGCTGACACAGCCTGAGCACTGTAATTACTGTATTAGTATTAGATTGCAGTAGACAGCTCATGAAAAACATGCCAGGCAGGATATACACGCAGCAACAGAGCTGCCCTGAAACTGCTTACCAACAGTGACACTATTTTTTTGTCTGCCACAAAAACATATGTAACGGTACGTGTCCGATGCCTGTTGTTTTAGAGCAAGCATCGGCATGCCGGAGCAGCAAGGAGTAAGCTGAGAAAGAACCAGTCCCGGGGAAGGTGGGCGTCTGGCCCCAGCGATGCCAGCGTGCGGCTCTCTAAACAAAACATGGGGGCAAAATTCTTGAAGAAGATGAAACAGCTTGCAAGATTTTTATAAACCTCTTTTTTTTTTTTCCTCTCTTGTGAGGACAGATAGTGCATCACTCTAGGCAAACTAGGCACCTGCCGGTGAAAGCAAGTCCTGTGAAACAACCCCCAATAGAGCTGCTCTATCATCGGTGTTGCTCCAACTCAACGTTGCCAGCATCACTCAGCACCGGCAATGCAAACTGCACAAAAGCAGAAGGTGAAATACTCTCCTCTCCTCTCCATTTTCACTGAGAAGTGCTTTAAATCCTAAATCTTTCTTTAAGGAATTGTACCAAATGTCCTGCTGCCGTGCCACAGGCCTTTCAGCTGGAGCTGCTGATGGGCAGCCGGCCAGGGCTGGGTTTATGAAATTGGACTGCAGGACAGGTAGTGCTCAGAGGGGATTATGAGTTTACATTTCCGAAGGAAGACAATATGAAAGCACTTAGCACCGATCAATGCACACCCAGCATGGCGTTTCTTGTAGCACAGGCACTCTATTATAGGCATAAATGTACTTTTTTTCAGCAGAAGACTAAGAAGGCAGTATATGCTCAGAGATAGATACCTGTTCTCCAACTGCTCACAAACAGAGTTAGAGCCCTTTCATCTTCCGCTCCTGAACGAGTTTGAAAAGTAATGCTACGTGGCTGCTGGTCCCTGTTGTAGAGCTGCACTTGAAAAGCAAAATATGGAGTTTCACAGTGATGGAGAGAAGCAGAGAGACGTGATCGGGACAGCACTGTTAAAGGAGAGGACAGGAGCTGAGTGAAGCCCCAAGCTCATGCAAGGCTAATGCAGCAACTTACAGCACTAGGAGAGGCAGAAAACACAGCTCTGAAATCTCTGTAGTGTTTAGGATATAGGTGTAGAAAGCAAATCTCAAAGAATCTAAAAAAACCCAATTTTTGGAACTCCTTTTGCAGAGGAAGATATGCAGAATCGCTGAATGTCTGTGCTTCCAGCACTAATGAATTAACACCTACAGGATTGTTTTTGCTGTTGGGGGGCAGACAGAAAATTTTTCGAAGAGCAGACAACTATAAGCACAAGCATGTTCAATCTCCCCTGGATTAGAACAACTTGCTGTTTCTATAAAGTACTAAATGAATTTCTAAAGAAGCAGAGAGATTAAAGGTCAACCGAGATGATCCTCAATGAACGTGCCCTAGATAGTCTTTGTAATCCTTGGTTGTCCATCTATTATTTCACAATCCTAAGTGCACTGTCCTCTGACTAAAGGTTTCTATTTTTCATATTAATAGAATAAAAAGATGAGAAATTCACGCTAGTAGTTGGTGACATTTTTGAACCTCATATAATCTCTCCTTGTAACACACATTCCCATACATCATTCAATGCACATAACAGTTTACTGATAAGTGGTGTGTCACTCCAAAGACATACATATTCAGCAAGTCATGGGAGCCACAGTTCAAGTACAGATGAAGTTAGTTCTGGTATAGCAACAAGGCTATCAACTTGTATGAAAGAAATTCAAGCTAGAGTTAGCATTTGTAATTAAGAAGCAGTGGAGCACAGGCCAAGGCAAATGCAGGTGATAAGAAACGGAGGCAGCTCCTGCAACCAGCAGGCTGCCCCACCAACCTGCTGGCAACCGATAGCACACGTGGCTCCAGGAGCAGAAGGTTTAGGAGCACCAGGTTTCCCTGGTTACTGCCACGGGAGAAAAGTATTAGGCTATCTACGAGTCCAGTCTCAGCTGAAAATGGTCAGTAGGGTAAGAAATTATTAGTTAGAACAGACAGTATAACTGCAAAAGCCCCACTTACTTAGTAAAACTAGTCTATAAAAGTGTGTCAGGAGCAATCCTGACACAAACTGTACAAGATGAATATATAGCTCCATGTGGACGCACTTGGAAAGAAGTACGACAAGCCCAAGCAGGAACACGTTCCTGTAAACACCAAAAATCAAAGTGCACAAAAGCATTATGAAAGTGGCCGTGGAAGCTAACAGCAAATTAATTCTGCGTGACACGTTTTTCTGAGGCTACCATGACATGAGCAGGTTTATAGCTTATCCTTCACCATTATTCCTGCTTCTGGGCTTGGGCCGTGATTGCCTGGGAGCACAATCCCATTGCCTGTGGCCCCAAGCCTTCCCTGGATCTGGGGAGTGCTGCTTTCCAGGGGAATTGCCCAAAGGAGGAGTTTACTCTTTCAAATTTATTGGTTTTCAGCCCTCTTTAAATACACGCTGTTAAGGGTCTGACTGCTGAACTTTGTTTGGATACAGCTTTGCTTATGAAACACGGCATTTTATCTATTTTTCCTCAGCAATGGGCAAAGGAGAATAAAACAGAGAAAGCAGATRCCATACTCATGTTCTCTTAAAACAGCAAAAAGACTAGTTTCACYAATCTAGAAAACTCCAGTATCCATAACCCAAGGCAACAGTCTTTACTCAAGCAACTTGCTGGTTATTGGGATACAAGACTAAGGGACCTGGACCGTCCCTCTTATGTTAAGTTCTTACATAAATTAAAGATAAAAAAATAAAGGAGTGGGACAGCTTTGCCTGGCCATGTGCTTTGTCTTCTCACTGTATTCTATTCCAGTACTTCTGTTTAGTCCAATTCAAAATATCCAAGTTTCATCACTTCTCTTGAGAATTTACTCTATGCTTTYAGTAGTCCTAATAGGAGAGAATCTCTCATCTCTGACAACTTATCCTGCTGTATTTGTACCTATTGGTATTTTTAATACTTAAGCAGACACAAGAAGCCTAAAATGCAATACAGATGCACAGCTTTTTAATACTATCATTACGCCCAATTCTTGTGTTCCCTCGCGTGGAGTGAGCTGCGGGCTCAGCYGAGGCTGGCGTTCAGGAGCTCATGTATGAAATCTCATACCCTGCAGAAACCGCCAGCCCTGCGAAGGTTGGCACAGCCGCTGAGCAGCGCTGATGCAGGGCAGCAAGCACAAGGGCACTGGTTGTAGGCACAGTGGCTGCACAGGCCGAGGTCACTTGGGAAACTTCTCTTCTGCCGTTTCCTAACCTTTTGAGTGATTGAATTTGTAACCTTAGTCATGCTTTACACAGTATTTTTATGTTTATGCTAATAAATGGAGACTGACAGCACTGGGTTTGGAGGGCTTTCTCTCAAAGGCTATGAAGTTTTGCCCTTTCCTTCGTACCTTTACATACCTACTGTAAAATGTGCCTTTTGCTGAGACCATTTACATTTCAACAGTAAAATGGAAAAATCCCACCACAGCTCTCTGGATTGTGCTGCTGCACATCCAATCTCAAATGCAGAATGAAATATGAAACAGGTAAATAGCTCTACAGACTTCATAAGTCTCTGGAAGCTGATGCTGGCTGGGGTGTCCTAAGGTTGTAACCACAGTCTGAAATGCATAAATTGTAAGAGCTTAATGAGCTTATTGGTCCCATTTGCACAGCTTGTTGCGGTTGCTGCATAGTAAAGAAGAGGTCCCTGAAGATGATACGAGATTCAGCTTCTGAAATATAATTTTCTGACATTAACTCCGAAGTCCTCCTAATCTCTGGGTACTTGACATGCCAAAGTACATCAGAACAGGAACTTCCTCACATGTTTTGTGTCTGATTTGCCTACAGTGAAGAATCTCTTCATGTGTAGAAAGCTTTGCAAAATGCTCAGGAAGAGTAAAGTTGCAATGGYATGCATCTGCTGGTGACTGTAGGCTGGGAAAATATTCTGGGGAAGTTCCTTTTTATTATACTTATTGACATAAAAAAAAAAAAAGGAGGCACTTTTACTATAAATCACCACATGAAATACAGGGATTTAACCATGTATACATGACTAAATACCAGGTATTGCTATGAAATATACTTCTATGCCAAAATCACACCACTTTAATGATTTTTTTTAAAGGTCTTCTCACATTTCCGTTGACTTCAGTGAATCTTGGATTAGGGCTTCAGGAAGTACCAAGCTCTAGTTCTCTTCTCTGAAACCAAAGTTTTTAGGAGACCGGACAGCATACTGCAGAGGTATTTAATGGTCCCTAATCCATGACTGCTGTTGCTCTGCTGTGATTAAAAGTCAGGCAGCAGGGATGCCTGGTAAAAGGACACGACGAAGTCAGATCATGGGGCAAGAATACAAATCTTGGATTATTTTGTGAAGCCTGAAAAAAACAGCAAGTGCAGAGCTGTGAGGGGAGAGGGGACTAGATAAACTTTTAGCTTTCCCTTGGCCTCCCGGCTCTGCCTAGCCCTGGCTGCAGGAGTGCTGCGGGCTGGCGAGTAGCTGCCAGGCTTGCCAGACTGCCAGACAGCACCGCCGCTCTTACGTTTCACTGAGGATCCTGCAGATCCTGCTGCTCTAGCAAAACAAAACAAAAGGAAAAAATCCTGAACTATCTAGCTAAATAGCCTTTCTCTACCACTGGTCAGGGCAACCGTTCCCGAGAAAGCTGGTACTCTCCTGGCAATAACAAATTTACCACTATATTCTAAAATAAAAGTGTCTGTCCACACTGGTGGATCACCTTTTGACCTGAAACATGGCAGCTAACAGCAGAATAGGATTTATCCTAGCTTGGGTGCAGAAGATTAATGACTCTGAATAATATGTATGCATGACAGTGAATAGAGTCAGCCCTGCGAAAGGACTTTCACAGACCTGCATTTTTTTTTTTTTACATCAGCATTTCTCAGATGACAGTGTCTACAACAACGAGAAGTTAATACACCTTTCATTCTTTTAATTAAAACACTTATGAAAACTATTTCTTATTATAATTTAACTCATTGTTTGCTCTTTCTTTGTGTGTCCTAAGCCATCTGGAAAACACAGCTCCTTGCAGGTAAACTCTTTCTTTGCTCACCCTCAGGTACAGCAAGAATGCCTAGAGCAGAGTAAGGACATGAGTAGCTACTTTGAGAATTCCTAGAGAAAAATGCTGATTAAAGAACTGCATAATTTGGCCCTGCACAAAGGCTAATAAGTTGTGACATTTGAAAGGAATCCCCTTTTGAAAACACGACCTCC
The DNA here is from genome assembly GCF_003343035.1 of Apteryx rowi. NCBI lineage: Eukaryota > Metazoa > Chordata > Aves > Apterygiformes > Apterygidae > Apteryx > Apteryx rowi. The sequence goes on from NW_020450748.1 coordinate 625,911, forward strand.
TTCAGGTATTTCAGGTAGGGCACCCAGAAAATGTAGGTGTGCAACCACAAGTCAGTTGGCTTGCAGAAATTTTGCTCAGATATGCAGCTATGAAAAGCGATAAACAGGACAGCACTGTATATGTATTAGGACATACACCCTTCAGAGTTGCTGCAAGAAGTTGTGTTTTGCTGTTCAGAAGCCAGAGTTACGGGTTGGAGCAGACACAATCGCACTGGGTTTGCAAGATTTTATTCCTGTAAAATTCCTCACAGTCCTAAAGCAGGCTCACTAGAGCCAGGACACCTGGGTGCATACTCTGCCCTATGAACGACAAGGAAGGGGAATAAAACTGCTTTATGGGACTGATCTTCAAATGCAGCTGCTGATTAGGGATGAAAATTTTAAGTGATAACAGTTTTTAGGGAGCATCTTGAGAACAGATGCATTTCTATTCTGTTTTTAGAAACCTTGATGCACTTTTTTTTTGCTTTGACAAATTTGGAGTCCCCAGACCCTTTTGCCAGCTATTTTCTAAGATCCAGGCAAACTTTGAGGCCCTAAAATGTTACTGGGAAGTAGAAAGTTCATAAAAACACAGGCAATTAGTACCTGGTCTTGACTAAAGCATCACTTCCAACCCTCCCATTTCTTTTTATCCCTGCCCTACCACGTCAGGCTCCTGGCAGGGAGCACACAAGCTCTGGCTGCAGCTTTTGGATAAGCGAGAACAAGGAAGAAGCTGGGAGGAGCCGCACATATGGGTGTTCAGGCCTCTTTTTTAGGGAGGACTGCACTGAACAGGCTAGGGGTGTGAGCTTGGGACAAGGTACTACCCACTGTGCATGCCRAGGAGGTCAGACCCCACATGCTGGAAGGGGAGAGCCCTCAGAGATGYACGGTGTTTACTTTGAAAAAGACCTGAAGGAGAAAATAAGCTGGACAAAAATCAGGCAAAAGTTTGCAGACTACACAAATAGCCTGAAACATATAGAACTCTTAAAAACTTGCTTATCTGCAAACTCTCCAAAGGCATCTGCAGTTTTTTAAAAGAGATAACAAAAGGAGCTCAGGGAAACTTGGAAACTCCAGCCTGCCAGGTGCTCACATGCTCACTCGGTCTCCAACGCAGCTGCACACATGCACAAATAGGCACTTTTCCGTGTTATTTGAGCACCCATCAGCATCATCACAGGCAGGCACACAGCACTATCTCTGCCTCACACACATCTGCATCCACATGCTACCTCGCCTCACCAGTCTCAATGCCAGAAAAACTCTTACTGACCACCCTGAGTGACCCCCAGTTTCCTAATCTGGCTTCATTATTTTCTCTTCATTTTACATATAACCCAAGCATGAATTTCCAAAGCATTTTCACTTATATGGGAAAACTTTAGAAAGCTGTTTGTTCTTTGAAGGAAACAAAGAAATTTTAAGCAAAACTAGAGCTAGAGTAAAGCAAAATAAAACTCTAATTGATAATTATTTTTAACGACTTGGAACCGAAAATTCGGATGAGTCCTCTTCAGACTTTGCCTATTCATTTCCCTGTCAACGTAAAAATGGCAGGTTTCAGCCAAACAGTTTACCATTATAATGACAACTAAAATGGAAGCTTGCTGCAACCTTAAATTCCAAGAGGCATAATAAATAATCGATTTTAATAGAAAGCATATACTTATCTGAAAACTCCATCCCCCTTTAATTCCACCTGAAAATTCCTCACACTTTAGGAATAATAAATGTTCGATTCTGACTGGTGCTTAGAAAGGATATTTTTTTTTTACCTTGCTTTCTGTCACTAGGCTCCTGTCAGCATTATTTATGCTCTGTATCACTTGTTGCTACAACTCCAGTAATGACTTGCAGATAGTGCAAGATGAAATAAGTAGGGTCTATATTCCTTTCAAATGATTCAGCAGGGATTTTCTTTAAAAATAAATTTTTTGAATACCATTCAGCACTACTGAGACATAAAACAAAAAACTCATTATCGCCAAGTAAGACAAAAAGAATAACAAAAAAAATCAACCCCCCTCCCCACCAAAATTCAATAATCATTTCTATTTCTGCATAGCAAGGTGACTACATAGCATTCCCTGCTTTTCAAGGGAACTTCAGGTTTAGAAGTTGTGCTGCACATCCTAATGCAAGTGGCTCATCACTAGTGATGCGAGGAGGCATCCCACTGACCTCACTTCAGGCGGGATGGCACAGTCACAGCCCTGTTATGGGCAGGCCCAATATTTAAGCACACTTGTCAGGCTTCACACAGCTTCTCTGAACGACATACTTTCCCCTAGCCCTGCTTTTTCTTCTATTTAGGCACTTTTTTCTCTCCTCTGCTCTCTAACTTCTATGTTGCTTTTCCTAATAAGGGTGAATTTAACCGGTGAGCCTTTCAGCAAGCTCTCATGTATGATTTTACAGTTTCCACAAGGAATCCTAGACACATTCATGAAGGCCCCACGTTGAAATATTCAGTCACACAATAAACCTGCAAGGGAACGACACTTGCTGGCAAGAGCTAAAGGACTGAGCCCAGGGTAAGGGGCTGACAGAATGGGGAAGACTTCTAAAACTTTGCAATTACTGACTGCAAAAGTATGCTGAAAATACTCCAGGCTACCAACTGATTGTACTTTTATTAAGTATTTCAAAAAGCAACGTTTAATGTTTTCCTTTGAACCAACAGTTATTCCTCCRAATTTTTTCTTGAAATAGTGTTCTCCACACAAGCCACAGGCACTGATTTTTCCTGAATAACAGGGCCTCAAATCCAAAAGTGTTGGATATTGGAAGCAATGCCAGGTGTCCCTCCGCGCTGTAAAGGGAAACTGGTGTCTCTGCCACTGCTATGGTATTAACACATTCCCAGGGTTGAACAGAAYTTGGGGATATATTTCACAGCAAGAAACTATACAGGGCCTAGTGCAGGAATAAACTGCAGAAGCAGTATTTTCCTTCTGGCTGGGTTTTAACAATGAATGCAAATGCATATAGGCTTTTATAGTCTTTGAATGTTTCTATTCAAATCTTTCCATTCAAAAGCCTTTTTTTTTTTTTTTCCCCTCAACCACTGATCATGAAAACAGAACCTAAAAAACAACTGGTCCTTTTCTGAATCAATACTCTGGCTACGACTGTGCAAGAGTGTCACCTGAGGGGTGACATTTTTGCTTGGCTATTCCATCCTTTTCTAGATGAAAACAGAATAATCCCAATGTAGAAAATCTTACCCTTTCAAGGTGTTTCTTGGGAAATGAACTGGAGAGTATCCAGTTCGATGGCTGCGCCACACTACAGATAGGCTGACGCTTTTAACTCTTCTGTCAATTCTGAACTTTGCAATTTTGTTTCCTTATGATCCTGCCACTGCTTTCCTATCTGCCAGCGTGTCACAGGGGAGAGATTAGCTGCACCTCCAGAACCCACTGGAGTCTCTTTGTCCTTTCTGGCGCGGCGCAGCACTGCGCACTGCCAGTTATCCCTTTTGGTGGGGGGTGATGCAACAAAGTGGCCCAGAGCCCACAGAGCTGATACTAACTCGTTCAAACCACAGAAGTTTTAAACCTGGTGATGCTTGGATATTTGTGCAGGTGTGGCCTGATCTCTGTGCACAGCTGTAAAAAGTTGCTAAATGAAGAAAAAAAAAAAGTCACATTCTTTCCCTTCTTACTTACAATTGGATGTTTATGAAGCAAACAAACCCTAAAATATGTAGACTTTCCTGCAGAGCCTTGAAGAAGCTGCACAGTCAGCAGAGCCTTCTCAGATATTTAGTCTGAAAGTTCAGCTGTAAAGGTCAAGCAGCCACATAGAAAGAGGAAGAAAAATGCCCACTCTGGGGCAGAACATGCAGATTATTCTGTGACAGAGGCCATGATTTAGATTTCTTTACAGCTCTATTTCTACAGTTTTACAGACAGATGACCAGAAGCAGCAGATCTAAGTGCAGGTCCGGTAATCAAGAACTGCTACATGCTAGTCACCACTTCAATAGCAGTTTCCTGTATCGCCTAATTTCTGGATTGCAGTTTGCCCACATATATAACTCTCAGGACTGTTGCAAGGAATAAATCTTTGCACTTTGAGTTTGAAAACAGCTGCATATTATATGTAGAATAACAGCCATAGTTAAGGTCACTTGATTATTCCTCAGGCAATAGAAATTAAAAGATCAGCTGAGAGCTATCATGCAATTATCTTACATCCCATTTAGAAAAACTATCTCTGTTAACCTTGACTAAAATCTGTGCATAATTGGGCACAACTTAAAAAGCAGACAGGTATTACAAATAAATATACCTCAGATGATTTCACAGTTACACAAATAGCAGTCATAATTTATTCTTCATTTCTCTTTGATGTTCCCACACACTGAAAACGTGTCATTTCACATTATGGCAGCTATCCTGGAAATGAGCCAAATTCAGCATTGGTGTTAATAGGTGCAACCCGGCATAAGCCAACCATGATGCAGCTGCTTCCAGCAGAGACGATGTCTGTTCAAGCTCTGTCAAACTGGGAACGTAGTAGTTTTATACCTTTACGATAAGCACATGCAATTCTGCTCCCCTATTTAATTCTATACCGCTGTCTTCTTGAATGTGAAGTGCTAAATCAAAGCAGGTTGCACAGAGAAGAGAAAAGGTAAAATCACAGTAGAGATAAGGAGATTCCCAGGAAAATCCAATGGCCAGGTTTACAGCTCTGAACTGCTGCTTTTCAACYGCAATCCTGAAGAGGAGACTTTCTGATCTCCCTATTTTAAGCTCTGACAAAAGACAAAGATTTTCAAATGAAGGAAGTGCTTTGAGTTCAGTAAAAGAGGCTGCTGCTGGTATGAAGACTCAGAGAAACAAGTATGCCATGGTGGGGAAAGGGGCCTTTTYCCCTGGGGCAGGGATAAGCTAGGTGCAGCAGAGCTGCAGACGCTGATGGCTGAGCCAGGGTAAGGGAACTGCGTGTCGCAGATTCGCACCTGTGGATGACATCTTTGGTCACCTCCACTTCCGGGCATGAGCCCAGAAATGCTGTCTTGAGCAGAAGAATTTCCAGCCACATTTATTAGTTGCTACGGAGGCTTCCCAAGAGCTTGCAGTGCTCAAATTCCAGTGGCATGGGCTACAAGAGTTAAGATCTCACCCCCCAAAAGATCCTGCCCTTCATCTGGAAAKGGGCACATGGGGAAGGTCCAGCCCAGGAGAGAAAAGGTCTGTGCTCTGGAAATGTGCACCAGGCAAGACCCCAAGAAGGGGTCAGTTATAAGCTCAACCTAATGATAAAGGTAAGAGCAAACAGGGCARCTGTAAGCGGCGAGAGGGGCACAATCGCAGTGAGAACTATCTGCCATTAAGAGACAATAAACACTTCAGACCGATTTATAATTGAAAATAACACCCTGACCAACAATTAACGGGGCTGCTTAGGGTTCCCCACTGGCTGTTGATGATCTAGTCCAAAACTGAACTCGTTCCTCCACATCCTACCAGTTCTTCTGAGCCACTTCTAGAAAAGCAAGAGAGCATGTTATTTATTCAGTTACATCATTTGGTAGGGAAATGTACAGTCTCTGCTCTCTGCTGACATGTGGAACATGCCATGTAATCTCCACATCAGAAGAACAGCAAAATACTCTTCTGTCCTTATCTGCAAATGAAAGTCTGACATCGGTCCCACGCAGGCCTGGGCCCTCGATGTTCTTGCTGGATTCCTGGGGATTTCCCACCTCAGGGTTCATTGACTAATCTCCACCAGTCTGATGGAAGGACGCCAGTTCACTTTGCACTTTCCTGAACACTGTGCAATCACAGGATTCAATTTAAAGTTCCTAATGGCCAGCAATCGGCTCCTCAGACACTGATCTACCGAACAGTAGGGTGCTCAGCTACAGAATAAAGGAAATGCGGGAGAGGGCATTTCAGGCATCTGCTGCTAATGAGAGAACCATCTGTCTTTCTTCTTGGTGAAAATCAGCTATTTATTCTGACATTTCCTTTTCCCCAAACAGTTTTTCTACTGATGACCATAATATTTTAAAGTAATGTAATCTAATTTTAATAGTAGTAATTTTAGAAAAAAAATAGCAACAAGGATAACTGTTGCTATCCTAGCAAACAGAAAAATAAAAAAGTATGATGCTCTTAAGATAGAGAAGGTACAAGCTAGTCAAGCCTGTAAGTCCAACCACAAACAAGGCTTGCTGGTGATAATTACACTCATTTAAAGAAAACTATGGTCACAGCTGTGAAATGAGTTACCAATACTGAATTCTTCATATGGATCATTCTTCTATCACAAACAAAAAAAAGGCGCTGGATACTAATTAGAAAAAGCAAAGGAAAAGCTCACTGTTAGCAAAAGCTTACCATAAATATATAAACTGGGATAGACTCTCCCTGGTCTTTCTCAACCAATATATGTCTCTAAAAGGAATGAGTCCATTTCAGGATGGCAAACTGTCCTTGAATGCCTGTAAATGTGAGCACTATTTTAGCAGAAAGGTAAGAAGAGGATACACAGACCAATCAAGCAACCCATCCATCTTTCAGTATCGTGTCTCCACCGCAGCTAACACCAGCTGCCCCAGAGGAGTGGGTAAGAAACCTCATGTTGAGTTATTAAAGGACTGCCTGCCCAGGAGAGGAAGTCTCCTGTTTATTATTACCAGCTACAGACTGGCTTCACACCTCAACATGAAGTTTGTGGCCCTTTCAAGACTTTCAAGACTTTATCTTTTTTTCAAATGGTGCCATTACAATCTTGAATATTAGCAGCTAGGCAATGCTTATGCACCTCTAGCAAATGTGAATATTCTGCAATGTAAAAAATAGACTGTATTGAATTGCAAAATGTGGTCTGAAGTACATGAGTGGTTTTGGATTTACAATTCCTTTGATCTGCTGGCTCAAATCAGCAAGCATGGGCCAATTCAGACCTCAGAGGTGAAGCTGGGGAAGGCTTCACCTGTTTCTTTGGATGGGAGGGTAGAACTTGATGGTCTCTCTCCAACCTCCCCCAAATAAATTTTAATCTCATCTGAGTCCAGACCTCTTTGCATGGTTATAAGCCAGTTGGTAAATGAAGAACACTGGATTTGGACTTCAATTTGKACTTCTGTGAGGCAAACATTTCCCCCAAATAAAAAGACTTTGCTGAGGAGCTTTGTCAGCAGCAGCATTTTCTGATGTTTAGGCTGAAGTTCAGTTTGCAAGATTTATGGAGGCAACTAGAGAAAGGACAAATACACCCTGCTGTCGTGAAGGGGGTCTCACAGGAACATACAGCTCATAGCTAGAGGCAGCCCCTATCCCTTCACACTGAGACCTTCCCACTGGCCTTCGAGATGTTGGCATCACACAACAAATAGAGTGAGCCCAGAGCTCGTACTAACCTGACTTCTCTGGGATGCAAGCTGGTTATCAGGGATCAATAGCAGCAGTAAATAAAATCTAAAGGTAAAAATCAACATGATACATGAGCTACTTCTCTTTTAATAACTTTTGCTTAACAAGGGCATTCCCACGTACCAGGAAGTTGGATCTGACTCATGTATAAGAAGGAAGAAGCTGGTCACCCCTGTTTTGCATAGCTGGGACAGTGTGCTAAAGCATYGCATAAAGTAAACAGTATCCCAAACTTTTCTTTAATCAAGCAACACAAAATACCTAAACGGGAACTGCTAAAAGTAGCAAAGCTGGCACGAACTTCTGTTCTCACAGTGAATAACGCTTAAGTAACTCTTGCTTATTTTGCTGTTTGCCTAAAGCACCTTGAATATGTCTACTTGTCTCTAAAGGCACTTTAGACAACTGTTCTAAAAAAGCTGCTTCGCTGAAAGGGAACTTGAAAAAACATTTTGTTGATATTCTTCTGTTCTTCACTACTGCAACTGAATGCTAAGTTTGAACAGATCTGGAAAAATGTACTTCCTACATAGACATTTTTTTCCTTGTTATTGTCTTTGCACTGAAAACGCAGCTGAAGGCGTGAATAGCTGCAATACTGCAAGCTACAAATATATTATTCATGTGTTAGTGCTGCTGGGACAACTGGAGCACACTTCTTCCAAAAGGAGATGTTTTCAGAGAGAACTGACAGAGCAGATTTTCCTGCTCCTCTAAGAAAAGAGAGTACTCCAGGTGCATTTGCCCATCAAATGACAGGACAGATATTTCTGGTTTTACAATCCAGTAGAGGAGGATAAAGGCCTAACAAAATCTTCACAATAACACAGAGTATGTGTCAGCAGCTTTATTCAAAGTAGTTCCTTCTTGGAACATTAAACAACATGCCAATTTAATATTTTTCACTAAATGATGAGCCCAAACTGCATCGACAGCAACGTGACCTGGGAGGGAGAAAGATTAAAGACAGCATAGTTACTCATGGGCATCTGCCACCACATTGGCTAGTCTTATTTGGTATGAGAGTGACTGATCCAGGAACATGGAGGCTATTTTATAAAAAGGCTACACTTCACAAAATGGAAAAATTAAAAAATAAAAATGAGGGTGTCAGGTTATTTGACTAAAGGCTATATCACAACAAACATAACAACCTGGAGAGGATTAGAGGAGCAATGATAGGTGGAGGAACCCAAGTAACCTAATCAGTGAAAACAGAGCACAAAAACTGGCTACTTTGATGACCATCAAAGAAGAAGATTTGACTGTTGTCCCTGGTGGGAAACCCACGAGACAGCTGAAGGGAAGAAACTCTCTTCTCTGGACTGCCACACAAACTACGAGGCTACTGCCCCTGAAGGGGCATATGCTTATTATGGGATGCAGATGGAAACAAATTTTGGGATGGTGTAAAACTTATCCAGTTTGCAGCTTGTCAGTTTGGAAAGATGAGATACAAAATTTTGCAACGCTCACTTGCTTAAAATGGGTGGGAAAATAAGTGTAAGGAAAAAGATGGTGCCACTAGACAGCCCTCATACTTATTCTCTCTTTCCACTTGGCATGGTTTATGTATCTCCATGGATGAACCCACATGGGCATGAAATGCACTACATCTGTATAGTCTACACATCCTGCACCTGCATATTTTATTTATAGGGCTGAATAAGACAGCATAGGTTCTTTTACTCCCCTATTACAGCCCTTACTAGCTGTGCTCAATTTCACTCGAGCACCTCCATTTTGACATTAATGTGCTGTGATTAGGTTCACCTATTTAGTGCCTACACAGCAAATGACCTCATCATATAAGTTTTCAGGAAYGAAAAGTCACTGAAAGAAAAAAAAKGAGGCCACTACTGCATTCAAAGAATGGAAATCACAGGCCTGTTTCCAAAATGTTGTACTGGAAATCCCATTCTGAAGGTTATGATTTTCTTGACAGGAACCAAACATAATCCACTAAAATCACCTCAAATTATGAATATTGAACACAGAAGGAGCCTGCTTACAAAGGGAATCAAGAATTGTTCCAGGGAGTCAGGAAGGTATGTAACTTCAAAGAACTAATTGAATCTCTCTTCCCATAATTCATCATCATGGGCAGAATATGGTGAATCACAAGGACTTTATCTAATGTGCAAGTACTACAATGTTCCTGTCCAGGCCTGACTTTAAGCTTTCATACATAGCACCCAGTTTGAATGGAGACCTAACATAAGGAGCTTTCTCAAATCTGTGTACAAGTGCAGTTATTAAGTGACAGTCATATGCGAGACCTCTTCATAGGCATTCCTGGTGTCAAAAGATCCTCCAAGTCAGGGCATTAGCAGAGCACACATTTCTCAACAGCAACATGTCTTGGGTACACTTTTTTGGCCATAAGCAGAACTGCAGTTACAACTTCAGACTGCCCTCGTTTTTAAGAACTGTACTGATACAAAAATAGAAAGCAGCTTTGAAATCTGCTGCTTAGATGAACAGAAAGTTATAGGTCTGTAGGGCCCTGAAATGAGCTAAGCTTAACAGGGATCAAGGGAAGCAGCCTTAAAATAGCAGAGATGAAATGCAAAGATACATATGACTAACATGTTCACACCTTGGTAAACTCCTGCCTCAAATAGCTGAGAGACTTCTCGAGGCAAGTGAGAGTCTGTTCTGGTCAGGATTATACTGTGGATATTTTCACCTTAGCGAGTGTGATGTTCAGTGGCACATAAGGGAAAAGTCACCCTGATACTGTCTACGCTGTGTTACTCAGCTGTACAGGCTGAACTGCACCTTCTGCTTTCTAGCCGGGCCCTGGCAGAAACACTGCTTGTGCTTTAGATTTGGAATTATTTGTTTCTGTTCTTTTGGGACAAGGATCTCCTTAATTTAGCTTTGAATTCTGGAAACGAAGCACAACAATTTGTCTAAACCACAGCTACATGACTGCTAATTTTAACATTTGTGATACATGCACAACATTCTGGAAAATGCCTGGAAAAATCTCTACCAGAACTTGGAAAGTAAATGAAAGAATCAAAGACAGAAACCAATTTTTTTTAAGATATTATTGTCAATGTGCAGGAGGCCAACATGAAACTTTGTTTAGAGCTGAACTTTATCATTCTTAAACTAAGAAGCAGAGTCTGTTAGGGAGAACAATGCTGCAGCCGTGTTATAGGGGAATAATTGGAAGACAGAGATTGCAAATGCTGCCAGCCTTTTCCCAGCTGGCAATATACCCCCCTGACTCACCTGTACGTGCCTAGGGGGAACATGCCACAGCCCAGTGGGGACTAACCTGTGTTCAGTGAAGCCACCTCACTCAAGAACTTATGAGGTACAAACACAAATAGCTTTTCAAGCACCTTCAATCACTTCAGCTACTTTTTTCCAAGCACTCAGTAGTGACCTACTGGTCAAAAGAGCATTGGTGCTGATACCAGTAATTCCCTGCTATTTGATGTCCTTGAATATTGGCTCTCCAGCCTCCAAAAAAGCTCAAATCTTCAATTTTTCTGCCTTTGAGCCTTTTAGTAAAGACACCACCACCTCACCTTTCCCACCTACCACTTGAATTCCTGCTGAACACAGAGAGTACAAGCCTGAAGTAGTCGTGTGAAGCACACCGGATTACTGAGGAAGAATAAAACCAGGCCTTGCCACTAAACTGAAGAATAAGGTTGCTTGCAAGTAGTGACTAATCCCTCGTTGTCTGACTCGATTTAAAAGGAGGTGTGCGGTAGGAAGCAAATACTTCCTCCTCAAATAGCCTTCAAATCCCAGATGGTCCATGCCAACCCCTACTCTTTCACACATGTGAGCAAGGGCACCTAAAACGATCTTACAAGCAAAGGTTGCCAGCAAATTCATTTCAAGCCTGTCTTGGTATCCAAGTTCCCAGGTAGTACAGAGAAAAGCGATTCCAGCCTGGGGTTGTGGCTGTTTTGGGGTGCAAACAGTACCCCGGCTCCATCWTCTTGTTCAATAGATCCAGGGTGTGGGGAAAAGCCCAGAGCTGTCTTTCGAAAGGCCCTCTCCTAAGGAAGCAATATTTCAGAGAGGGCAGCATTAGAAGAAAGAAATGTTGCTGCCAACTCTCCGTTCCCAGCTATTTGCTCCATTGCAGCCCTGGCCCTGTGAGCACCCAACCTGCTGGGTGCTTGGCTGCCTGCAGGGCTGGTCCCAGGGGTCCCCACGAGCTACTCAAGCCCCTCATGCCAAAGTGAACATGCGCACAGCARACATGCCCAGAGGCAGGCAAGGAGGTCACTCACATCTCCTGGATGCTTGTGGGAGGTGATGTAAGTATATGTCCACAAATAAGACAGCTGCAAAGAGAAGTCCACGTGTTAAAGGCATGTCCTCTTTGACAAGGCGGCTGTCTTTAAAACCRTAGCAAAACATATGGATATTTAAATTAACCATTACATTAAAATGACAAACCAACGGAGGCACCAACCAATGAAGTTAACTGTTTCTGGAGAGAGAAGAGGAATAAGACTGGCAAGGAGTGTCCACCGGGAAGGGCTGCCTGAAGACCAGCAGCTTGTGTGAAGTAGCTAAGCACTACTTTATKGTATTTATTGAACTAAGATAGAAATCACTTAATCCTGCTTACTCATCAGTTCTAGCCTATGGAGGATACGGAAGAATACCACTGGTCCCTCTCCCATGTGACTCAGAAGACAGTATGAAAGGCAGAATGACAATCAATAAAAATGTAATAAAATTCCCAAAATCTTCTGGGTTAAATTTCCCAAGTAGTACTGTGGCAGCATGGGATTAGTTCTTACCCACTTCTCATCTCCTCACCAGTTTATACATCTAGCATTTGTTTTGTCTAATTCTTTCCTTTCACTTTCCGCCTGTATGACAACAACCCTTGTGTGCCTTGATCACATTTAATACTCATGCTTTTCCTGCATTAGATCTGATAAATGTAAAGAGAGGCCTAATAAATTGCATATAAATCCCTGTCCAGAAGAGTTAAAAACTTAGAGGGTATTTCTGCATATATTTTAATCATCAGGAAGAAGGAGTACAAATATCTCTACATGGACTTCACCCCATCGCTAGATTCTGCTTCCGCCAATCTCACTGTGAAAAATGGTGCCGGCCGGGCTGTGCCGAGCTCTGCGGCACCGTGTCCATCCCCATCGCGTCCCGGAGAAAGACCCCGGGCTGAGCCTGGCACCGAACATGGGGCACCGAGCAGCAGCTCTCCCACTGCACAACCCCGAGCCTAAATTCCCACGTGATCCTGCAGCCCACAGGCTCCACAAGTGGCTGCAGATCTGTTATGCAGCTGTTCCTTTGAGATACCTACCCATGCAACTCCTGTTTACTCCAATTTTGCATGGAAGATACAGAGCAGCAGTTAATCCTATTTTACTACAGCCAGGATTAAGCTTATACATCAATGATGGCAGTCTAAACCTTGCTAAAAATCCTTGTTAAAACCATGCATCAACTAATCAGAAGCGTATCTTTCCAAGATACATCATACATACAACATACAAAGGACAGGGTCTGTTTAAAAACTGGGCTCTAGGACTTCTTAGAAATTATCTAAAATTATCTTTGCTTCATTCACCATTGGGAGAAAATATTAAGAAGACCTTGGTTTGGTTGAATTACTGATTATGTTTTCATCTAGCAATTTCCATTTAAAAAATACCAACAGTAAGCAGCAAGATGATAGCGGGTACTTAAATTTAATTTATTTTGCCAGAGAAAAATTATATAAGCAACTGCATTACTAGGATGTCCCATTTTTAATTAAAGTTCCTGAGGAGAAGATAAGCATCAACTAAGAAAAGCCAGTCATGTCTGGAAGCCGTATTGAAAAAAAAATCAGATGCCAGAACACTTTACAGAAATGGACATTTGACATTTGAATGAGGATTTCTAATAACTCAGATGAAAGAAGAATTTGAATACGGAGCTCCAATCTAGGTCCGACTGAGATGTAACATACCTTCTGTTAGGGATTTGGGGCTGTGAAACTTCTCGGCTGCAATGAGTATTTTTTAGCAAAGTTATGCATATCAAACTGAGAGAGACATTTGCATGTTCCCTTTGGGAAACAAGCTGGGGGTGATCACTGACAATGCCCCAAACAGACGCTCAGCATTAAGGTTCAGAAAATTCTGCAGGAAATCCCTCCAGGCTACTGGGACCCCAGGTAAATCTCCATATTCCGCATTCACTACATCCTATATCCAGTGCTGCATTCATTCCTAAAACTCATGGTAATATTTTTCCTTGTACTACAGGTCTGGATGCTCGCTTCATACAGATGCATGTCTAGTCTCTTTGACTCTCCCTAAATCCTTGCCCTTAGTGATAATCATGTAGCAGTAAGTTTCACAGACTGGTGACTTGTTTACACTGTCTACAGAATAAGTTATTCCGTAATAGCTTCTGCCTCTGGGGACCCTCTACACCAGTATAAAAGTCTCTTTATCCTRGAATGGAAGAGCAAAGCAAGAGCTTTTGTAAAACATCAACAGCAGAACAACTTTTTCTGCAGTCAACACTGAAGACAAATGATGGGGGATTAAAGAACATTGTTAAAAGCTGTGATTTGGAGCACTGTGAATGAAAGGAGACCCAAACAAGGCAAAAACTCTTTCCCTTTTCCCCTATTATAATTCTCATCTGAAAAATAAAACATAACATAAAGCTGCATTCATGTATATCCCTGGACTAACTACTATAGTTGCACTTGAAGAGTAAGTATTCATTATATATTAGTTGGGTCTCAAAGCCCAATGACTATCCCTACTCTAGAGATCAGGAACAAAAAATATATATGTTTAAAATAATTCTGTGCTTCACCGTGCCCCATCACTAAGTCCRGGATAAATCATGCAAGGAATTCTATGATGTAATTTATTAACTTTTGTGAATTACAGCGAGATTCCCAAATTTAAAACATGCTGGTAACCCCAAATATATTACTAAATGTCAGTAAATATTGTGAAATATTTTCCTTTCATTTTTGAAAGTAGGCAAAAGCTACTCGTACTCTAGGTAGTTATATTGGTTAAAAATTGGTTTAAGATTGCTAGAAATTCTTACATACACAACAGCCCTTTGTATTCCTGATTTTTTTCTCAATTACTATTTTCTTTGTAGTAACTGTAATAGTAGTAAATGGCAGTATTCATTTATTATCAACACGCTCTTTCTTCTTTATTAATTTATCTTTTCCTGCTGCTGTTCAAATCCCCTGGAACTCAGTGGAGAATGTCCTCAAGACTGACTGCATTAACAGAGTAGCTACCTTCTGCCTGAAATGAGTCTCAGACATTATATAGGGCTCCATGGATGTGGCTGAGCAGCAATTTGAATGTAGCTATTCCTTAACACACCCATATATGAAAATACAGCCTCAATCTCTGTTTATGCCATCACAGGGAATGCTGAAAATAAACATCATGAGATCATCACAGGGAATTCACTTTGCAAAAAAGGTCGGGAATGAATAATACAGACAGATGAATGCTTCCATGCAAATCAACTTCATAACAAAAAACAGGGGAGGTCTCTTCCAACCTCTGCTGCACCAAAGAACAAATGGCAATTGCAAACGAAAAACAGAGTGCTTGTTTTTCATTAAGGCGAGGAAGGAAATTCTGTCTGCCCTCTGATAGCTGTTTGTGCCAGCTGAAAGTGAATTTATAGCATAATTGAAAATACATTCCTTTCCTGCTACTCGCTTGCTTGTGCTGAGCATCATTTTGTTGATGCAAATTTATCATGTTCTATATGTGAAAGAGCTGCTCTGTTTCAACAGTCCCACTCTTTGCACCATCAGCCTCTAAAAATCAGGGCATTGTAATCCTCGGCCCCCTCCTGGTTCCTTTCATGCAAACACGGCAAACAATCGCAAGGCAAAAAACAGAGCATATATACAGGCTCAGACAGCTATTATATCTTCTGAGAATTAAAAACATATTTTCATTGTTACAGGTGAATTTTCACTTTAAGTTTGGCTCCAGTGTCCCTTATTTCAGCAGCACATAATAAATGGTCTAAAAATACCTAAGTGCAGAAGCAGCCAGAAGAGGAGAAAGGGCAACCTGCAGCTGATATGTTTGTAAACAGTGCAAGTGCCCCATGCAGTAGCCTCCTGGCAAATCCGAATGCTGTTCCGTAAGAGGAAYGTTTGTACATTGTTTTAATTCCCCCGACATTCAGCAAAGCAAGGGAAGGACACGTATTGGCTTCCACTCCTCGCGGCAGACATATGAATGATGCGGCTGCTCCCCAGGGCAGAAGTTGGTGGGGKGGTTCCTGCCCTCAGATGTGTTATTGCAAGAACAGACTACCTCCACTGATTATAGCAGAGGGTAGTAGACTTGTGCCAAGGAATACAATCTGTTCAGCAGATTTTTTTTTTACTGTTGTTTATGAACAAACCCTGATCCCCTGCTGAGATTTCAGGACTGGCAGTCATAAAGTAAAGCTATCGGGAAACTAAACAAATTTACTTTGAAGGCCCACTTGATCAAACAGTGAGCCCCAGATGCCACTTTTCATACAATTTTCAAGAACAGAAATACCCTTTTAAACTAGCCTTCTCAACCTCTCCTGGTCCAGGTTTTTGTTCATTACCTGTTTCCACAAAGCTAGAGTCTGGAGCAGCGGCAGCGGTACTGCGGCTGGGTAAAGGGGACTGCGGAGCTGCTGGTTCCCACCACAYCATGGGGGTAGGAGTAGGCACTCTGCCAGAAGATGTTAATGCGAGGTTTTAAAGTCAGAAATCCCTAGATAAATCCAGCCCTTGAGGAGAATACACAACTGCAAGGTATTGAAACATGGATATTTTACTTAGCCCTATTCAAATTGCCTTATCAAACCTCATGCAGCTGTTTACTGTTGAACATCAAGCTAAAATAATTGGTGCTTTGATACATGTGCATTAATCTGAAGGATTCATGAGGTCTATAAAAATAATCAATTGTTTGAGACAGAAAAAGAATGTTTTTTTATTAGGCAATCTGCGTCCAGAGATTGTCACTGTTTCCTCTGAAGGCTTGAATTGCCCTCACCGTGTAGCCAGCTCTGCTTTAAAAACTGCAAGTAGACAGCAATCTGACCTTTAACAGCTCCAGGGATCCCGTTCCCTTGGTAATTATATAAGTACTGTCATCAGTTTTTCTTTCTGTATTTAACATTCACATGAACTGAATGCTGAAGTTCTATAAAACTTATCATGGATTGATTTTCCTTATTTGGGTAGTGATGTGATATTTCACATTACATTTCTTCATCAAATTACTACCCAAACAGCCTCTGAAACACACCCTCAGTCATGCCAAAACCTAGGTCTGCAATAAAATAAATAAAACAAAGTAAAAAGCCAAAGAGCTATTACACCATGAGTTTTAAAAAAAAGAACTGCAGGTAGCTGTGGTCATTCTGATGTCTGTTCATTTCCGGTCAAATACTTAATCTTTTATCAAAGACCAAAAGATAAATTGTCCCTGATATGTATACTATAGAGACAGATTTTGATTGATCATACAGCCCAGCTATAATAGCTAGGATTGCTGGCAAAAAAAACCTAAAAGCACAGTCATTATGATTTCATTATGGTAAATCTTTCACTTGAAAATAAGGGTCAGTACTTTAATGGGGAAAATAGAAATTCAATAAATCCTTAATGGTGCCTAGTTGTTTTTATAATAATGGTGTTACACAGTAAAAATAATTCTTCTTGCAAATGTTTGACTGCCAATCTGGTTTAAGATTTTAAACCTTTATGAGGTAGAGTAGAATTTAAGAGGTAGAGGAGAAATATTACTATTAATGGCTGTGCTTGTAATGGCTTGATTATGGATAATCAGCTATGAGCAATTGCAACACAAGAAGCTCCTGAAAATTATAACTAAATCGGAAGCATCTCAAGACTTTCGATTTCTCTTCCCCCATTACAAGTCTTCAGAGTGATTACTGCCACATCCTCTTCTCCCAGCAGTCCCTGCTTGGGAGACAAGAGTAAAACGAGACTTTGGTGGTGGGTGATTTATCTGAACTATTTCCTCTCACAACTGCTTCAGCGTTTCCGGAAATCTCATATTCTTTCCATTCTCGTCTTTGACGAGCAGCTGAATAAAACTCAATTCCAGTGCCTCACAGCAAGCAACAAAATGACCAAACGAGGAACCAAACAAGTTTCAGGCTAGAAAGTGGATGGAAAATAAGGCTTCAATTTTAAAGAACAGATTGTAATATGATGCAACTGACAACCTTTGCATTCTAATTACTGCTCCTGTCCCCTTCAATTATGTCAGCCCCTGACCCGGAATAATGGTGCCAGGATCCAATCAACACCCGCACTTAAAACTAGTTAACAGAGTGTCGGCTTCAGTTGCGAAAGGACAGTAAATGCCTTTATTAGCAGGCAATCGCAGCAAAGCTTGGCAAGCATTGCCAGTCTTCATATACTGAGAATGAAATGCGGAGTGTTTCAGGAAACTGAACAGAATGTATGGAAAGTCCTTTTTCTTTCTCCCTCTCTCTTGCTCTGTGTTTGCCAGGAAAAATCATGTAAAAAATGTTATGAGATCTTTCTGTTAATACCAGATTCTCTGAAGAAGTCTTGTACCAGTGAATAGCACATCCACAGCCCTGCTATTGTCATTACTTCTAGGGAAAGCATCAGTTAAGACAGAACCTGAAGCATGTGTGAAATGCTCATGCCAGTGGTGCTCATTCCCATAAACCTCTTCTTTCTGCTTGGAAAAAGTAACTTTCCCTTTGACCAAGAAATACACTGCCAGACTTTCTCCTAATCCTCTTGGAGTAAAGGCACAACAGTGCTGAAGTGGTCCACAGTACATATTCATACCGACTCGGTAGGACACCATTTCATGCAATGAAATACTTGTTTCTTCTTCCAACAATTTCATAGCAAGAAAGCGTGTGCAATGAAAGCCAGCTGCGGGTGTGCTGTTGTTTAATCTTCCTGTACAGAACTGCAGAAACTCCTTCTATTTTCCACTTTTTTTTTCAAAGAATATATAACAAAATTGTCATATATGGTTATTACTCTTACAACAGCAGTGGCAAGAAGAAGCGAGGGTTATCTTTGAATCTGTGCTCCCTGAATTGCTATCTCCTCCACAGCTGTCTGGACTGATGGATAATCCATTCAAACGAAATGGCACAACCTTTACCAAGAATGAAATCAACACTTCGTAGGATGAAAAAAAAAAGACTTAATTATTCCCTGACATGTTGTCTTTCAGTTCCTCTGGTCTTTGCACTTACAGATTACAGCCAAGACTAGAATGGAAGTGACAAATTATCTCAATAAGGGAATGTTCTTGCAGTATTTTCAGAGAAACTGAGAGCAGGTGGAACAAGCAATAGCACAAAAAAATCCGCCTGTTTTAAGATATCTTTGCTTGCCTGATGCCCTGAATAAGGGAAAACTTCTGGCAGAAGCTGTAAAGTAACTTTTTGGAATAGTATAGCTCAGCTCGGGTGTGCCCAAAGCCCTGCTCTTCAGAGCTGCCCTTAACCTCCATGGCTGGTTTCCGAACACTGGAAAGTTGAAGGTTCAACTCAGCATCCCAACTGGCAATATGCACAGAAAAAGTAAAAGGTGAAGAAGACAGGAGTGGAGCAAGAGATGCAAGAATCCCACCAAAGAGGGAAAAATAAAAGTGGAGGGAGGAACCTTTTTTTTTTTTTTTTTTAGCAAACTAACCCTAATTCCTTGTCCCTTTTTTACCTTGTAAAAGGTAACTCAGAAACTATAGAGTCACATACACTGACAGCTGACTGTAGCAGGACACTGTGGAGAACTTAAGGGCTGCCCTTCCATACAGATAATTTTGGTGGATAATGGCCAAGTTACAACAGCAATATATCCAAAAGCAATAGATCCTCTCTCTCTTCCCCTCTGTGAGTCCTCTACCTGCTCTTTGCATGGATGGAGTTATAGTGATGTGGCAAAAAGGAGACTCTTGCAGTGGGGGGCTGAGGATTAAAATTTTTCCCCTTAATTAAAGACCACTCCCCACATATATCATCTTTTCCTCCTGACGAGTGATTTCCACCATTTCTCATCTCTGTAAGTAATTTAGGACCTATTTTTTGCCTGCCCCCAGACTAATATTGGAACCTTCTCCTATAATGGCCCACACAGTTTGTGATACCTATGGCAATATGTCCTGTATCTTCTGGTCTGGGAATAACCAACAAATGAATAAAGTCTTCATAAAAGACACATGGGCAAGGCAATGGGAAACCAGAAGGACCAGACTCTGGATAACTGAAAGTAGAGATGAAAAAACAATGCTCAACTGTTTTTGATAGAAAAATTCATCATATGCAACAAAAAATATTAAAGAGAAAAGCAACTGCCATGCTTCAGTAAATTACTAGATCTAAACCTGCTTCAGAACTGTTTGTTATGTCGTAAAGGAATTACTTTATTTCCTCCTTCATCACTTTGAATATTTTTGTTTTGACACCCCTGAATCCAGGGAAAGGAATTTATTCTGAGCTGTGCACAAGCAGTGGTGAGGAGAGCTGCGTTCACCAATCTCCACGCAAGACCCAGTTTCTTTCAGCACAGCTGACTGCAGCAAAAGCCTGCTGAAGAGRTGGAACTGTAACTATTTTGGAGTGATCCCTGAGAAAGGGGCCTTAAATAGAGCAATATGTACATCTGGCAGTCTCAGATGGATCATTCTGCTCCTTCTGCCCACGCAGACATTATGTTGATGTCCCTAAATATCAACCCAACTTACCTTCTCCAGCTACTGTTACTGGAGCAAAAATTTAAAAAATCATATCCAGGTAAGAATATCTTGCCAAACTTATGTTCCTTAGGCTCTGGCTTTCATCTTGCAACAAAATATATAGTGAAAAGAAAAGGAAATGTAGAAATAAGAGGTAACATACCTATTAGGGACAGGCAGTGAGGTTTTATTAGGTTCAATGAACCACTGCATTCTCAATTACTGGTACTAAAAGAAACTTCAGATTTTCTCACATCAAGGCACAAAACTAAAACCAAATCAAGCGAAGCCTTCAGTGTGTGTCCTCCCACAGAACAGAAACAGTCTCCTTCCTAGGCATTTCTTAACAGTCTGAGTGTAGGAACGGGGTGACAAAACATGACAGCCTTGCAGAGCTCCCTAATGATCTAACTGCAGGCAAAATCTGTGGGGAGCAAGCAAGTACATAAATTGCTCATATGTGAATTAGAAAGGGGCTGAAGTGCTGCACGTCACCACTTTGGCATTTATTAGGCTTGTGAAAAGAGCAAGATGGGTGAACGTGTCCTCATCTTTGGCACAAAATAAAAAGGTTATTTGCAGGACACTGTAAAACGAGCTGATTAGAGGTTGCTCAAAGACTCCCCACTGCACAATCCCACTTCAAGCCCATGTTGAATCCGTTAGACTTTTGGCCTGGACATCAACCGTGGCAATGAGTTCTGCCTAATTGTGAATTGCTGTACAAGTATTTCTCTGTTTTAAACCACTATCTGGTAACTTCATTGGGAACCTTCTCACTGGGGGGTGAAGAACTTCTTTAGGGAGCAAGGCAAGGCATGACACACCACCAGGCTGGATGGTCTGACAAGCTGTGAGGCTTTCAGCGGAGGATCCAGGCTTACAGTGCAGTGCCAGGTATATGCAAGTGGGAAAGCACAATGCTGTAACATAAAACTTGGCAAGACTATCAGATCTTAACTCCTCATTCATTTTCTGACAGCTTGAGTAGTGTGATGTTAATAATTCATACATTATCTGTGCAATAAGTTACATTCGCCTCTTAAAAATAGAGCTAGAGAAGCAAGTGTAAATAATTAATGTGCAAAGAGAAATAATTGATTAACCCCTTCAAAGAAGGACAAAAATCAATGACGCTGACTTTTTTCACCTGTCTAAGCATTTCCGGGCAGTATTGCCCCCAAGGCTGCCAATATGCTGATGTGACACTTATTTGTGTGTGCAACACCACCACAACAAAAGCTGCAGGCAATTTGGGAACTTTGGTAAGACAATATGAATCTCACAAAACTCCTGTTTTCACTCCAACAGACTGTCTCTTACTCCTTTCCATCCCACTAACCAGAGCTCCAGATGCTAGGATGAAATTACTGTAGATGTGACAGGAAAACAACTGGCATTTGCTCGCTGTTAGCCAGCCAAAGCAAGGAACAAAAGCTGCATGTCACGGGGACAGCGTGACTGGGTTTGCCTCCGCTGCCAGCTTGCACTAAGCATCAAATGAACAGTGCTTTTTACAGGTTATGCCCTTTTTCGTTTAGCTAGAGCTCCCTGATATGCTAGAGGCCAGATTCACTTACGATCTGTGCTGGCTCCTCTGAACCTGGCATCCGGGAGAGGGAGGAAAACCGGGGAGGGCATTAAGTGAGATAACCCGAGCATCTCTGAAAGAGATCCCATGGGCACCCATCTCCAGCAGCAAACACCTCCTGCATAAACAGTTGCCAAATGGTAGCTGATCTGAACTTTCTCAGAGAGTAGAAAGGTGAGGAATATACCTGATTAAATTCAACATATGCTCACCTGAGAGTATTCCATCCTTAAAAGTTAGCTTATGCTCACAGAACAGGGGTGTACTCTGACAATTTGCTTGCCCCAGGACAAAGCCTTGCCTATAGCTTGACAAGGAAAGCAAATGGTATCATCTTCATCAGACTTATACCCCAAGTGAAATGTGATTTAGAATTTGGAAAGCAAATTTTCAAATTCTCCTTTTTTTTCCCCCAAAAGAGTACTTGAGGATTTGCTACCCATTTTTTACAAGGGCTTGCTAAAAAATCACTTTAATTATGCTGTTGATAGCTTAGGGGAAAGAATCGAAAATAAGCCCCAATTTTTCCCATGAATGTTTAATACAGATGTCACAGTGACTACAGTTTGTTTGCATTGTCACTGCTGAGGCACATGTGACACACAGCTGGATTATTTTTGGTAACTGGGTGGAGGATGGGGAGAAGGATACACRGTCTGAGCTTCATGGAGGTTGTCTCCATATCAGTTTCACTCCTGAAAGACTTCTGCTAAATACTAACAAAAAATATGTGACAAACTTAGCATAGGGGAATTTCGGTTATTACACAAAGAAGATTTCCTTATAACTAACCAGTATCTCGATAATCATGCAGCTGTGGAAGATCATTGTTCCTGCTGCAAATGCCATCACCTAAATGATGATTCTCCATATGCAAAGGCCAACTGAGGTCCACCAAAGCATTCAGGAGCGAGGCAGTGAACAGGGTGATTTAGAGGAAGCCCATCCTGGGAGCAGAGGCTTTGCTCAATTTCAGTAACAGGATGGCAGGTTTTTTGCATGATGTAAAAATCTGGATCTCATCAATAAAGTTACTATTACTTTCTCCCCCCAAACCTCACTTGAAACATTATACAAGTATTTGTAAGCAGTGTCAAATGATTGCTGGCAAGTGTGGACTTTGTAACAAATACCTAGAAAATAATGACTAGCTAGAGCTTGGTGGGAACTTATCTGCCAAATCATAATTACAGATGCACATACTGCCTGGTGTGTGCATGGTATTTATGAACATATAAGAGGGGGGCATAAAACATCTTGAAAATTGTGTTTGTTTTTTTGTTGTTGTTTAAACATATTTTTAAAACTTTTAAAAAGAAAAATGGACAGTGGATTAGAAGTATGCTACAGTACTGTTCCTTCAAAAAATGTTTCTTTTCACTGAAACTAGTCCCTTTATGATATATATATTTGATTGAGCCAAATGCATTCCCATGCCTTCCCTCTGCCCTGCTTTTCGAGCGGAAGATTCCACTGTTTGTACAGCTCCTGAAATGACATATTGATTATGAATCATTTACTGTGCTTTAGGTACCAATTCATTATTTATCACAGAGAGAAAAAGGTACTGGAGACAGAATGGTGCTGCAGTACAACTTTTATGCAGTCAATGGCTTTACTTACGACTAGTGCAGAAGACTACATTACTTACAGCTCTCACAAGCAGTAACTTCTAAGCAGGGTTACTGAGTCAACATGGTGATTTTAATCACCTTATTAATCAGGCCTTCTTAGTGTTATTTGACCCTATACCTTACAAGTCTTCTCTTTGCCCTGTTTCTCAGTGAATTCCCATCATGTAAACTCACCGATAACAACGAATAGAAGTCATCTCCTACAGAAATCAGAGAATCTTCACAGCTTACCCTGTTTCATCCTGGCAAGTAAGAAAGTCTCACCAGAGAAATGACTGAAGAACATTATGTGCTACCTTCATGAACGTGTGCAAAGTCCTAGCTAATGAAAACATAGGCAATATCTACAAAGAAATAGATTAGTCTAGAAGTAGACAGTAAAGGAGTAATTTCTCCACCAATTGTGTACTACCTTGGACCTCATCTATGTATTTACATCAAAGAGAAAAGAGGGAAAAGTGATGTCAGATTGGAATAGTCATGTTTTACACACACTGCATATATTATGCCCTACTAAAAAGGTTCAAGGCAAAGAAAATCAGACTGTCATGCTCAGTTCTAAGAAGTAGCCTCCAGATGTTATTTTGCTATATTATGTATATTTAGCTCTATATTTAGATTCTTCTATCAGAAGAATGCTCTCTACTTCTAGGGATGTTAAAAGGAGTCATGCACATGTATTTCAGAGCAAAAGTTGTCTCTAAATAATATGCCTGAAAGATATTTCAGCTCATCTCATATATTTCTATCATTGTTTGAAAGTATCTGAATGCAGCTTTTCACTCTGTTAAAAGGAACAAACATCTTAACAACAAAACTATTACTTTGACTATAAAGCAGCAATTCTCAGCCTGTGCCTCCAAAGCCAGGTGCTGTGGGGAGGAGGAGAGGGTAGGACTCGGCATGACAGCATCGCCATTATCAAGTGAGCCGTGGATTAAAAAGCCGTGAGAGAAGCCATTGTCCTAAAAAGCCTATAGGTAACCTGGGAAATCCCAGTTACAGTACGTGTTGCCTTTCATCTCAGTCTAAGTGTTCTAGAGAGACATCTTGGAGACACTACTAACAGCCAGTGGACTTGCACTTCTCTCAAATGGAAATGAATGGAAACAGGTTTTCTTGCTTTCCCATTTTGCCTCTGCCCTTCTTGGCAAGAACGCCAAGAGCCATCAGCTGCAGTGATGGTTCTCCACTAACCGGATGTGATTTCCCAAACGGATACACCCAGAGAACAGCACTTGTGCCCATAGCGGTCCCGACAACCTGGAAGGCTCGAAACACAAATGGTTTCAACTCAAGATAGGACTTGGCCAAGAAAACCTCGGCATCACAGCTATGCCAGAGGTCCTTGCGAGAGAGAGTGCAGCAGCTCCAGGTCACTCCTCCCCTGGTCCTTCTGCTTGCAGTGGCAGTCAGGACAGACTGTCACCTGCCCCGCAGGGCTGCCCCACAAGCAATAAACGCCCCTTTCTTCCCCGTTACACAATTCTCATTCATTTCTTGCTAAACCGGGTCATAGCTCTCATGTCAAATCCTCCCGCAGCTGCTACCCCTGTCCGTAATCCTCCCCATCTTTGTGCCGCCTGGCTGGGTTTCCTTGCCCGGCAGCCCCAGCGCTGCCACGGCCGTGTCCGCCTTTCTCTCCGCTGCCTCACGCCTCCAAGCCCACACAAAGCTCATGGGAAAACACACGCTCAGCAGCTGCAAATAACACCTCGAGTCAGTCTCCTCGCAGAGAACAAAAGCAGGTCTGGTGCCTTTTCGGCACATTTATACAATAAATAGCAGAGGCGGTTTACTCTTACRCAGGTACTGAGTTTTAGAGAGAGGATTGTTCTGAGAGGTATTGCAGGGGAATTAATCATCGCTGCATGCAAAGGCACCGACACTTTCCAAGCATGATTTCAGTTGTTTAAACTTACTCTAAATGTGTATCGTCTAGGCGTGAAATAGCTTTGCTGAGTGACTGCCTCAAGCGGAGGGGGAGGACACAAACTGTTTGACCGGTTACAAGAGTGGGGCCAAGTAAGGAAGGCATCCCCTAAAGAGGCCCTGGTCGCCCCAGGGAAACTGCAGATGTTTAGGATGGGTTAGCTGTTGTGTGGACGATGTTCACATCTCCAAGTTGAGACTTTGAGAAAAGATCTGTTTTGTGAACGCTCAGGAGAGAATTGTTAAGGGTTTCACATCAGTGCTGCATGGTCCATCAGTGTCAGATGTGCTTCTTCCCCTCGCAGCTCCCATACGGCTGTCAGGCCCCACTGGCACCGCAGGGCAGCTAAGAAGAATCTATTTTGGGGGCTGCAAGGAGGGAATGGGGGTTTCCTTGCAATTGTCACTGGGCACACTGTATTACTGGGCACAGACACTTAGTTTAAGGAAATCCCTCACAGGGAAACAGGTCTCTCCTGTGATTTAAGTAAAATTAATTTTAAGTGTACAAAATCTATATTTATCTATCATCTTATTCAAATTGATAGAATTAATATTAAGTGATGTTTGTATTTGTTCACATGATTTTAAAGGAATTCAGCTCACTGGACTGGCAGAAATCACTGGCTAAATCACCTGCGGCCAGGGCAACTTTTAGGGCAATCACAGCCTGTTCTACAGGTGCAGAAAGAATATATTCTTTGTGCAATGTATTCAAATAGTTTGTTCACCATGGGAAAACCAACCAGGGGTTGACAAGGAAGCTTATCTTCTTTTTTTAACATATGAATGGAAACCATTCAGTGACCATCAGCCGTATTGTACGCTGAACGAGATAGGAACAGAGTAGAAAAAATAATATGTGATGATGTAATTAAAAAGCATATGATAACGAATAGGCACAAAGAGACATAATTACAGCTGCACAAACAATCTTAATTCTGAATTGTCCTGACCTCTGAATAATTGACTTTACATCCTTCTCTGATTTCTTTTTTGACATTTCAAGGATTTTCCCAAAGAAAGGAAACTTTGGAAAGAGTTTTCTGAACACTGGCTGGCTGATCAAGTTGGATTCTTAATAAAGAGCAGTATTCCTCAGGAGCTGAATTAGAAAATCAGGAAAGAATAATACAAGAAAAAATGGCAGTTGAAGGGATGTGGCTGAGAGTAATCTGTTGGCGATGGTTGTTTTTTTTTTTTCTCTCTGTCCCAGCAGCCTATTGACTCAAATGCCCATACTAATAACCTAGACAACACGAGAAAAAAGAAAGCATCGGCAGTGGTATGTATACTTATCGAATTTGTGAGGGTACACAGCCTTTGCTTCTAAGGCTATAAGGAAGCAGCAGCTTTGGTAAGTCACAGAAAATCYTAGCAAATTCCTAGAAGGGACAGTTCTTAAGGACATCCCAATTTTGCAGAGGATTTACTACAAAGAAGTGTTCACAGCAGTAGGAAAATTCAGAAGCTCTAACGGAGAAAGAAGTAAGCAGCTGCCACAAAAAAGGCATCAGAGGAAGGCTCAAAACCAGCTGAGAATTCCAGGGTAATAAAAAGGAAGAGCTGAAAAAGGGAGACTGAAAAAGTAGGTGAATATAACTGGTGGGGGGAAATTCAGTGAACCACAATGCTGCAGCAGTTACAGAAGACTGAAGCAGAATAACTTGGTACAGTCGGTAAAGTCAAAAAATACTCAGAGAAACATTATTACCCAGTGAAAGAAATTGCTTGGAAATGCAGTGGAAGTATTTCAGGCAAGAGTAGCAGAGTGATGAAACTACACGCTGAGAAGCAAACAAAATCTGAACAATTTTTGGAAAGAATTATGGGAAAGGAAAGCACCATATTATCCTTTGGCTCAGTCGACTGAAAAAAACAAAGTAGAGCGGCATGATTAATCAAAGTGAATGCCAGGGTACTGATGACATTTAGAGGAGAATGGGAATGGTATCTAACTGGGAAACAAGAGAACTGGATAAAAACCACAATTATTTGTTTAAAATTCTAATTAATCCATATCTTAGCTCAAAACCCATCTACAGGAAATCCTGGGGTGATGAAGCATGCTTATTAAAACAAAAACAAAAACAAAGGAAAGAGCTGGCATTACCCTAAAACCCTGCAACTGGCTCACCTATGATCTAGAAGCTCCTTATTTGAATGCTCAGTAAAAAATTGAAAACCTTTTGATGATGGGCAGTATCTGGCAGCTACCAGAACAAACCAAAAGAATCTCTATACATGTTTTGGACAGATTATGCAAAAGCTTATGAGAGCAGGTCATGAAACTGGAATCCAGAAGTGTCTGGGAGCGGGAGGGGAAGTATATCAGCTACAGCACAGCAGTAGAATAGGATATAAGAGCACTGTGAAGGACCTTGGCAAGTGACTTCTCGTCACCCTTCCTCTTTGTTATAACTTTGTTTCTATTATTTGCAATGCTGAGACATACTGAGAAATGCTGTTTAGTGAATAAAGAGGAAAGCCTATCTCATATCTACTTAATGTGACAACTTGAAATTACATGGTCAGCAGAAGTTGAAAATTCATACCCCAGTTAAAACTGAAGGCTTTTTTGAAGGAGAAGATAAGAATTTTACTCAGACTGAACAAACCTGCATATATTTCACACACACACACACACACACACAAAAAAAAAAGAAACTTGTTGAAAGTATCACAGGAGATGGAAATAGGTACTGGGATAAAAGAATGTATAACAGCACTGAACACTGTAAGTGTTCAGCAGTTCTTCAAAGGATTATGACAAAAAATGAAGGCTGCTTTAAAGAAAGAGTATATTGAGAGATGTGTACAATTCTTAAAGATACTTTAGCATGCAAAATACATTAAAGGTAATCAACATACATGCCATTCCACTGCAGTAAAGAAATTGGACTTGAGGGAATTATATAGCAGGACAAAGCAGAAGTTTGGACTGAATTAAGTAATAAACATGAATTCAGATGTGAGAAAATCTTTATGTTGATCAGAGGATGATAGAAGAAAAGGGCTGAGAATAGTCAAGGATATTACAGAAAAAAGAGCATATGATGACAGTAAGCTGTATCAGGGCAAGAATACTGTCTAACTGGGTCTGGGGCGACGCTCCAGGACTAAATGAGAAAGATACTGCTTCCAAGTGCCAGCCTTCAGCTAGACGAGATGCAGAGTCAGAGTGGATTGGTAACAAGCCATATGGCCTTTGGGGCACTTTTTCTCCTGATATATGAAGGACTAGTTTTCTTATCAGCATGTTTATAATATTTTCTTTTACAGCTTCATATGTATTAGATGTTTTCAAAAAGAAATGGCCTCTGGTAGTTATTTGAAAACTTTTTGAGGCAAGAACTATCCTTTTTTGTATTTTTCAGATTTTGTCAACAACTTTGCAAACACATACTTATCTGGCACACATATCGCCGTATTTCTCAAACTTTTGAAAATGTGACTCCCTTTTGACTCATCCATCTTTTTGCAACCTGCTGAGGTCTAAATCTCCATCTTCTAACCTACTGAGATCCTCTGCAATTTTTTCCGACCCCCAGCGAAACCACCACTTGCATTACAAAAGAATGCATTGCAATTTATTCCTCACTGTGCCTTCAGAGCATCTTATAATTCTATCTGTCCATATCTCCTTTCCCTACTTCTCCTCCAGCCTTTGCCTCTTATAGGAGGAAAGTCTGCTACCAAAGTAAGGCTACATTCACTTCAGGTTGCACTGTAGTAGAGATAAAGTTGAATTAGCTGGGCTTTCCGGCTCTACTTGGCTGCAGCAATGTAGGAAGCAGGGCAAATTTAGCTTGGTGAGAGCCAATCTGAGAATCCAGCACTGCTGGAGCATTTTCTTTCCCATTGCTCACCCACAACTKAGTTCTCCAACTGTTTAATCCCAAAGACCATCAAGCAGTATCTAGTGGGCTTGTATGATAATCAGCAACAAACAAGACATTATATACAGTGCATGTCACAGTATCTGTGTATAGAAAACAGACTGTATCCTGTAACACAGTACCATATCTATTAAGACCAGCATTCACGAATAACGTTGAGAAAGAAGAAGAATAGCTAAAATATCATCCAGGCTTTCCTTTTGTGTCAGACTTCTAAGTAATCTAATCTATCATAGCAACATTGGTGCTTACACTGGCTGACATTTGTCCCATCATGTACAGACCGCTCCAAAACTCTTGCACTGGACTCCTTCTCCTCATAACTCTCATGCACGGAAAAAATAGATAGGGGTTGTCCTTATTAAACTGAATCAGGCTTTGTGCCAGTTGACATGCAAGCATTGTTTGAAAGATTAAAATAACACATAATTGCACCAGCTCTCTAAATCTGACCACAGCTCAGAGGATAAATGCCTTACCTCATTATGTTTAAATATTCTGTCTCAATCTGGTTTAAAATGGAGCAGAGGCTCTGAGCTGCCAATCTGCTGTACTGTTAAGAGAAGAGAAATACTGCCACAGACCAGGATATGGACTCTGGCAAAGAGCTGTGTTTAGTACTTGGCTTCCCTTTGTTGTCCTCTACTCCTCAGCTCACTTGCTTCCAAGGATCATCGCTTCACCCAGTATGACTAGGTGTCAGCTCTAATTGAAATGATCTCTTTTCTTAAGAGACAGCACTTCTGCGCCTGGAGTGCAATGTTATTTATACATTACAGACCACATTCCTGCTGCCTAACCATGCTGGTGGCTCCCACTGTCACCACTGAACAGCATCTGCCAAACCGGCGGCTCACCTATCTGAGCTAACCCTTTGGAGACGTGTCACGCAGACCGAGTTTGAATCTAAAATAGGTGGAAGTCCCAGTCCGGGTAAAGGAGAGGCAGATTTAACTGGGCTCAAATCAAAGATAATTTTGCTCTGGTAGGAACAGAGGAGCTAGTTTAAAATGGGACAGAAGCAGCGTGAGAAGCACTGGACAAAACCACCAACATCAACCAACTACCTCTCTATTGTTTCTAAATTCCTAATACACTTGGGATAAATAACAAAGGTGAGGAGACCTTTTGGACAATTGCACAAGCAGTGTCAGCAGGGATTTCTTAAAAGAATTAGTCTAAGATGCTTGTGTATCAACCTTCCTGTCTAACCCAGGAACGCAGTTCTCCACGACTTTCCTGATTATTGCTTACCTCTTTTAACTTGTCCAGCTCATTTTGCAGTGTCTGCTTGGATATTTCCACCTCAATGATTTGCTGGCGAAGGACTTCATTTTCATCTTCTGCTTTAACACGTTTCTCCTCCACGCTTTCCAGCTCGTGGTGCAGTCTGACAGAAACATCTTTGGCTACCTGGTCAAAAGAGCACAAAAACATGAAGATGATCTGAATAGGAAGAGCAGCACCTACAGCAGGAAACATATTACAGCCCTAGATAGTAGAGATACTGGAGATTAGTACTAGAGTACTATCTACTAGAAATAGTAGAGAGTTCAATTCATCTATGAGACTGGCTGTTGATGAAGGACTGCAAGCCTTTCAAATACCAAAATGAATATTCATTTCTAATAAAGAAATCCAAGATGAAAACCTCTTCAATTCAAACCTCTTCAACCCTCTCCACCTCCCTTTCCACATTATGCTAAGGCAACAGCATGGACAGCATTAGGAAACAAGCAGACACCATGGCTGCACATCAAAGTCCCAGCATATCATGCTGATAAAAAAGAGGATGAGGAATTGTGCTGTACAGCTGATAGGTCATTGATCAAAACCACATCCACGCAGCAGTCTCATCCACCAGAATTTGCTGCTCCAGCAGCAGTCACAGCCAGGCAAGAGTGATAGGAAAGCACAGAAATATATGCTAGCTTAGGTTTTCTGAGTCCAGCTTAACAAGAATGAATATTTACTCCAAAAACATTCTGAATGGTGATTCATCATTCAGAATGATGAATTACAACAATTCAGCACAAAAACAAAGCAAACAAACAAAGAAAACCAATATCTCTTTCACTTGAATCTATGGACAAGTCTTTTACCAAATAATGTATAATTTTTATGATGATAAAGTTAACATTTGTTTTCTGCCACAAAAAAAAAGGAAATTGGGTCTGACATCTTGAAAAGCTTGATAACTTGATATGCCACTCTGACTTCCATTGCTGGGAACCAATAATTCCAATTTCAGAAGGTTTTATGTTTTGCATTTTCAAGTACAAAGTGCTTAATAATTCTGGTGGTTAGCAATCCCTGTCTACAGAAGTTATTTTCAAAACAGCTACAAGAAAGCAATATTCAGATAGACAATGGCAGCAAAAGCTAGATAAAAATTATGCCTATATAAAGCTTAGCCTTGAAGGAAACATTTCTAAAAATCTGTTTCAATATGAACAGAATTTTTTAATGGAAATTAGCAGTTTTATTCTCTATTTGCCCCCTTAAATGTTATAAGAATCTGCTCATGGATGAGCACCAGAAAGAGTAGCTCATTAGGAACTAAGAAATGAGTAACTAGACTTTTTTAGATATTTGACTTAAGTAAAAAGTGAAAAGGAAGGAAACAGAATGAATAGGGAATAGTACATCAGGTTTTGTTGATATAATTTGGGAAATCTAAGATTTTGCATAACACAAGTAAAAACAAAACCCTTTAAATCTTTCAAATGCACAAATGTAACTTGACTGTGTCTCTTTCATTTGACTCAAAGAACATATTTTTTACTCAGTAACACATCTTTTCAGTATGATAAGCGGAGCAGTTGTTTTCTACCGCAGAATAAGGAAATTGGTCCTGACATTTTGAGAACTACCTCCTGTTTCGTACGTCACCCTCGCTCCCRTTACAGGGAACCAAATCGCAGCCTGCTCCCTTGCGCTATGACTGGACACATGAGTCTCTCACCTACCTTTAAATCTTGTTCCAAGCTCCTAATGAGCTCTCCGTCCACTTGGCCTGTTTGTGCAACTTTCAAGCTTTTCTGCTCTGCTTTCCTGAGACGATATTGCAGAATCCGGCAGTTCTTGTTTGCCCGGTCCAGCTCTCGCCGGAGCTCCTGCAGCTGGTAAACATCTTCCTCTAAATAACTGTCACGCATTTCTTCCATTTCAGCCCGAAGTTCATCCAGCTCATCCTGTGAAAAGTCAAAACAGTGCTCCATCATACCTCGAAATCTCACCCCTGGGAAAAAAAAGGAAACGTGCTCACTAGGATAACATACTAATAAAGTGATACAGATTGCAACATGCAGCAAAAGGCATAGGAATGGCAGTTTTATCTCAGCATTGAATAATTACGCTGAACTAAATTTATGAATGCTTGCTACATTCCTTACAATTGTTTTAATAATGAAAAACAGACCAGGGTTACCAGAATGCTCAACTGTCTCCTGAAACCGATAATACCTTCATTTTACCATCCCCAATTAAAACAAAAAGTGCATAATAATTTGCCACTATCTCAACTGATTCCTTGTTTTATTTAGATTACAGCAAACCTGTTTAACAAAGTACCTCAACAACCCTTGTGATGTGCCTTTATAGCAATCTGCAATTCCTAGAAACGGAATTATCCCTTGAAAACTTTAATGAATCTTTGGCATACGAACTTCTTGCCAAATGCCCAACTGTTCCATACCAAAGTGCTGTCTTGTCTAAGCCCAGCAGCATGGACATGCTTAATGACAGATGGTTTGGGGGGCAAGAAAGTGGTTTTTGGTTGGGTGAACTCATGTGTGAATGACAGAACGACAGTCACAAAACAAAACCTTGTTGGGCCAGTGGGAATATAAACTGGTCATTGCTTTCTGAGCATTGTGAACTGTCCCAGTTCCTCATTATACCATGGGCGGCACACGCTCTCTAAAGTCAAATTTAAAGATTTGCAGCTGAACAGGATAAACTCTATCATTCCCATTTGTTTAATCTGTGCATGACTGGAGCTCCAGAGCTAAAACTCTTATAAAGGTCTTCCAGGCTCAGGGGTACAAGCCATTAAATTACTGCGTGATGGCTCTAAGGAAATCTACAGCTCTATTAACTTTGAGCTAAGTTGAAAAAAGAAAAAGGGAACTCCGTCAAGAAAAAGAACAAGGAGAAGAGTATTTTTCACTATTAAGCCCTAATCAAAATTTTTCTTTTAATTTTAAGCATATTTCCTTATTTAAAGCATATTTATAGATGAAATGAACTATAAATTTTTAAATGGGGCTATTCAAAATTTCATTTGATATTACAAAGACCAAATTTTCTCTGGAAAGCGCAACTAAAATAAGATATAAGCAAAGCCTGCGGCAGGGCTAGCTGCGCTGTTACCTCCATTCAGATTTGTAAGGGACACTCAAAACACCGAGGATGGCTGGAGAGGATTTCACACTTTTTTGAGGTGGTGAAGACGCTGCTGTGGCATTAGCACCCTTGCCATGCCCCCTGCGGACTGGACCACCTGCCCAGGCCCCTGCGGCACAGCAGGGCACAGTCGTCCCAACCCTTCCCTGTCTCCCACCCCAATCCCAGCTGCACATAAAAACTTCAGTTTTTATACAGTCATGTCCTAACTCAAGTTAGCAGAACCAGCACAGATCAAATTGTGGGTGACCAGAAGACCTGTTACTTCTAAAATGACCGCTCTGAGCTCAGCAGTGAGGCTTTGCTCCCCCAAGTACGGCCCTCCAAGGTCTCTGCACGATGCTCCTTAAATGCTCAGAAAGGGCAGACCAGGTTTCTCACAATCCCGCCATACTCGTGTATGTTCCCAGTGTGTCCAGATTTCTGCAATGCTAAAACCAAGGGGCATCCTGCCCTGTAACCTCGCTGGGACAGCTGCATGAGCAGGGGGCTTGTGTGCAGCGAAAAGCTCAAGGGTTACTCCCAAGGGGCTGGATCACACTTGAGCCTGGTACTGTCTGAAGAGGAGTAATGTTAAACACAGTAGCAGAAGTTACCTCTGCAGCAATGACATACTCATAAGTTGCAAATCTATTAATTAACCACAAACAGCATACTGCGAGGAAGCAAACAAGCTCTGCAGACCAAGCTCAGCAGAATTCTTTCAAAGGGTAATTTATGGTCCAGGCCCTATGTACTATGTGTGATATAGCCAAATGCTCGGGTCAGTTTAGAGCCAACAAACTGGTGTAATTTTAAATGACTGATATTTTTAAAAAGGAAAATATAGTAACATACTCCTGAGCGAGTTGGGGAGGCAAGCTCTTTCTTTCTTTTTAATATACATACTTTTGCACTATGCTGCTTCACATTTATAGGTAATTTCACAATGCAAAGTAAAAATTTAACCATGGAGATGCAGAAGAAAAAGTCAAGGTTTTAGAAACTGGTTAGGGAGTTGCATTGGCTTTTGAACCTATGAAAAAAAGTACACTTTTGTTTTAGCAGTACATTAAGTAGACATTTTGGCTCAAGTGGTGATTCTGAAAGTGCAAACTTCAGTTATCAGAGCCAATATAGCCTGCTGAGATGAACAGAACCAGAGTTACTGCTTAGGGCTGTCAACAGACTCAGGAAGCCTCCTTCAACTAGATTTAACCTCAATTAACTTTTTAATAGCATCTTCAGAAACCTAATGTTAGATTAAGAATTTGGTTGTAAACTGAATATTTTGAAACACAGTTCCACAATAAGGAGAATATCTGTTACCACAAAATTAATGAGACTCAGTCTATATTCTTATGTTTATACTTCAAGAACTAAGCAACTATTTTAGTGTATTAAGTGTCCTGCAAAGAGTAATTATAATTTTACTGCTGATATCTTAAATTTCCTTTTTATCTAAATCAGTATCTGGAATTAGCAAATCTGGCCCATTTTTGAAGACAAATAACCCACTACAATATTTGACTATACAAAAGTTCTTACTGCAACCTAGACTGGAAAGTGAAACTCTCATCATTTTAAACACCGCAGTTCCCTGAAGCAGTCATCCCACTGAAACGGCGTATTCCCGAGCCCTTTCGGTGGGCACGGAGGGTCTCCCAGCCTCACCACTCACTCAGGCTCAGCGGGAGGTTTGAATCCAATCCCTTTCCTCCCACCAAAGAAGTTCCCAGAAAAGCTGCAAGAATTAAATTTCAGCAGATAGGCATGTCTTTTATCTCCGCTAAAACTTAAGTTTTCTCAATCTCCCTCAACAGCATAACCCTGAGTTTGCAAGTCTGATTTTTTTTTATACTTGCTTCTGGTTTGGGTTATAAATGCACAGTTTGCTTTTTTTCTAGTGTAATTTTGCAGATAAATTAAAATTTAGTAAACATTCAAGAAAAATGGACTTTAAAACCACTCTTGTTTCTCTTCCAGAACCTTCTATTTTAATTTGACTGACTAAATTGAGTTTCTTTTCCACACTCATGCCCAAAAATGTTTATATAGAAAGAAGAGTGTGTCCTGAGCCCTTGTACATAGGCATACAGCAGTCTTCTGATGAGTTTTAAAACAGGGCAACATACGTCCAAACACGCGGAGGGCACAATTAATTTTGACTGTATAAGGAACAGAAAACTAGTTGCACAGGCTGCACACAGCGATACCCTGCTTTCTGTTGTAGTAYTACGTTGCTTGAAACTTGTAACAGTGTAGTCTTTCCAACCAAGAGAGGAGGGGAAAAAAGGGGGGGACAGATCATGCCTTTTTGAGTGGCAAAATGAAGTCCTATTTTTATACATTAAAATAAAAAAAAATGGGAGCAGGTCAAAGTTTTACCTCTCTGAAATTTTGAAATATAGGATAACTATACATGGTTCAGATTTTGTATGACAGCACACAGCTGTGGATACTGGCATTATCTTTTACTAGTTACAGAAAGACATAATCTTGCACTGGATACAGCACACAAAACCAGTGGCAAAGATGCAGATGCTTCTGGTTCTTCACAGCTTATTCCCCTCCGTAGGTACTCGTCATGCTGCTACAGTCATTGAAACCTTGCGTGAACATCTGCTAAGTCATCGCTGCTACGATGACCTACAAATCCAGGACAGCTCCAATTCCCGTTCTGAAGTGATGGGTGCATAGAAAAAACAAAGGAAGCTAGGCTAAAATCTGCTTTATTTTTTCATAGTTTTAGCATGTAGTTATAGTGCAAGCCCATTGACAAGAGGCTGCGTAAAAGCAGAGTGTCAGCACCCAGGAGTCGCTCCTCCGGCTGCGACAGGCTACGGACCAGGACACGAACCAGCGCGCAGTGGAAACCAGGCACTGGCACGCAATGCAAAAACTGCCCAAAGTGCAAGACAAGAATGAGAAAGAAACCTTTCCTTTTCCCAGGCGCCTCACTGGCCTCACAGCCTTCCCAGCGGGATCTCCTAGGCACAAACGCAGCACCGGACCGGCTGGCCAGGAGGTTTGGCTACACGCTCTAGCTGAAAGGGTTTCATTCAAAACCCCAGAGAGGAAATGAATACGGAGAGTGATGATTTGCAGGACGATTTGCAGGCCTCACAACAGCCAGGGAGAAAAGACCCAGGGAAGTGGAAATTGCAATTGAAACTATGATGGCCCAACTTACTATACAGGCAGTCCTATCACTTTGGGAGAAAACATGTCAGTCACTAGTTAAATCAAGGGCAAGCGCAACAGAGCCAGAACCTTAACAACTACCAAACTCAGTAGTTCACAAAAAAAGTTGCTTTGGCTGTGAGGCAGTTGGAAATACTAGCTAAACTCAATCCCTGACTTCATTAAAATTTATCATTATTATTACTGTGAGTGAGAATTAAAGCTCTTTCTCTCAAGAGGTGTTGAGTTTCATACTGTGGACTTCAATTTTTTAAAAACGAAGAGAGAGATCAGCATAGGCACATAACGGCAATTAAACAAGTAAGAAAGCAGGCTTCCCTCTGTGCATCTAAAAAATGAGAGCCTGCTCCCTTCCTTAAACAGGGGGGTCCTGCTCCACGATCCCACGGGGCAATTGCAATTGCAAGGCGAAGTGCAGCCATAAGAAGCTTCACTTCACTGTACATTCCTGAAGAGGATGAGAGCCTCCTCTTGATACCCTTTAATTTAATGGTAATTACGCTATTAACCTCTGCAACATCAGCACCAGGCAGAAAGTCTTGGAGGAAAGAATATTCTTTAGGAAAAAGCTAACCTGCTTTTCTTTCCAGATGTCACCCTGATCAAAAGGAAAAAATGGAAGTGTTGGGATAAAGCAACTTCCTAACTGGCAGCTCTTTTTAGAGCTGTGCTCGTGCTCGTGCTCCTGAGCCCAGCTGCTCGTGCTTCAAGGTTCTTGGCCCAAATGACTTCCCAAAGGCCAGCTAGATGGGGACRAACAGGGATCACTTTACCAGTCATCTCAGTGGAGAGGCTCAGCTCATCCGAATTCACAGGGTGGCTGTACGAATCCAGAGGAACACTTAAATTGCTGCTCCAGTTGCAGAATTCCCCAAGATTTCAGTGAAAAAGCAACAGAGTAAGGAATCACGGTTTCCATGTCAGTCTACTAAGCCAAGGTGAATAGGCCAGAAGGGGAAAGTGTGTGCGCTGCTTACATTTCTGCATAGCCCAAATGCATACTGATGGTGTGATTTCACATGTGTATTGTGCAAAGTGAAGACACACCTGTCAGAAGAGAAGCCATTATGCCATTAATACCTTTTATTGATGTCGTACTTTTTTATTATTGATTTAATTTATAATGAAATGTAATTAAGGTTAAATGATAGGAATATGTCTTATTTGGGATTCTAAAAAAAAAAAATCCAGTCCTGCAGCTCTTATAGTGTGTAACCCACACTCACACGAGCCATTCCTGCTGCAATGAACAGGAATACTTGCACAACTGACTGGCTGCGCCTACCTCTACACGGGCAGCCTGGTCGAGTAGT
Organism: Apteryx rowi; assembly: GCF_003343035.1. Taxonomy (NCBI): domain Eukaryota; kingdom Metazoa; phylum Chordata; class Aves; order Apterygiformes; family Apterygidae; genus Apteryx; species Apteryx rowi. The sequence continues at coordinate 664,016 of NW_020450748.1, forward strand.
GAGGTTTCAAAGTAAATCCCCCTGCCTGAGCATTCGTTCAGCCCACACAGTACACACGAACTAGATTCTTTTTGAAATAAAATAAATGGAGAACTATGTTCCAAGCGTGCGCCAAATACACCCCARTGGAGACAGATGGGTTTGAACAACTGATGAGTCCTCTGGACAACTCTGAACCACAGGGGTGATGGGGATGTTTCACTCAAGAAACCAGACTAAATCTGGTCCAAAGGAAAGCCCCTGAACTGCATGTACGTGCAGAGGCAAAGGCCTCAGCACCAGCTGAGTCTAGACCAGCCCACTGATCTGCCCTTACTGAGCTGAATTACTGGCTAATGCAGAAACAGCTCTTAACTCAGCATGAATAAAAGATTAAAAACTGGACCTTAAACATGACTCAAAAGATGGAAATTCTAGGAATGACTATTACAGAGAAATTACATACAGAAAATAGCATAATGATGGATGTATACTGAATTCTTGACTATGAATTTACAATCACATGTAATGCCAAGTTGAAAGCTTTTAGGTTCCATTGAATTAGAAAACACCAGTGTCCAGAGGTTACATACTAGCTTGGTAACATCTGCAAACTAGGAAGACAAAAACATACAAAACCAATAATTTGTACAGCATTTAAGCAAGCACAAACAAAGGATGAAATTCAATTGTCTATGTAAAAAACTAAGTATTTTTTAATTTATCCAAAAGGCATATTTATAAAATATGTCAATATTTTTCTAAATAAAAGGTTACTTAGTATATGTTAAATCAAATGAGCAGAAACTGAGGAAGGGAGGAAGAGGAGAAGTTACAGTGGGTAACTGCTGTTGTACTAGGGTTGAACCAGAAGTTGTAGCTAGTCCTTGGTAAGTCTAGTGTTCATGAACTACAGTTTACATAATCTCTGTTTTCATATTTTGAATACCTCAAACTGTCTTTATGTAAGAGATGATGCTACCGCTACGGAAAAAGCACATCCCCCATATCACTTTACCTACTTTGGCAGAATTGCAGTAGGGATAAATGTGCTCTATAAGGCTTTGGTTGAGAATAAAGGAACCACCAACCTTTTTGACTTTTGCAAAATATGTTAATGAACTGAAGGTCCCTGCCCCCCTCTTACTATTTAGCTCTCAAACCGAACTACTTCAAAAGTCTCACACTGATATTCAAATGTGGTCTGCAGCTTGCATGCCTTTACCGGACTGAATGCTGCTAGCACAAATTAAGGTGAGAAATCTCAAAAATCACAAAACCATAAGCACCTGTTTATTTGGGGGCTGTTTTGAGTTTGCAGGATACGAGAGAGCGCCCAGTGTCTGGCAGCTTTTACATTTCACTCAAGCGTTACTCCTACTCTTGTTCCAACGCGCTTCCTTTCCCGGAGCAGTTTAAAGCACCAGAGTCATTGCCCGGCCCATGCACCCTTACTGTCCCCCGCGGGGCCACGGCCACGGCCAGCGACTGCTGCGCGGCGCATTGCGCGGTCAGGCGCGCCGCCGCCCGCCGCACGGGGCCGGGGGCCCGGCCGGCGCCTGCTGGGGCCCTTCTGCCGCTCGGCTCCAAAGCGCCATTTCGCCCCCCACAGCGCCGGGGGGTTATTACCTCCATTCTCCTCACGACTAAATAGTTACTGGGTGGGAAAAGCAGCAGGTCCAAAAGAGCTGGGGGAATACCCTTGGCTTTGCTAGCCTCTGTAACCCTCGCTAAACGAAAAAAATCACTCCCGTTGCTTCGAATCGCTGATGCTCCGCAAAGATCCTTTGACATACACAGCTTCCTGCAGGTTAATAACAAAAATAAGGGTGTTACTTCTCACAAAATATGTGAATTCATCTGAAGTGTATGGACTCAAAGATCTACAGTTTAGAGGGAGCTGAGAAATAAAATATAACCTCATATGACATATACCGCCATTTGAAGCAAAAATGAACATCATTTAGGTGTATCAGAGTGGAAAAAGGGGCCTGGAGTGGCCTCTGACTCAATTTATGCCCAGGGTATGTCACTGATAAAATTAATAAAGAAAGAACAAAGACAAAGCAAGGCAAGCAAGATGATCATCTAAGAAATCTAGGCTATTTTAGAATATATTTTTGTGCTAGTCTACACTGTAGCAGCGCTTCCAGCATATTGAACTTATACCAACACACTTGCAAAGAAAACGCCCAGTAAAGCAAAGCTAAGTAAATATCAGATATATTTTAAGGACAGTAAGAAGTGCTGTGCTTCATGCGGAAGGGTTTTTTACACTCTGTCCATGAAGGACGAAAACAGAAAAGGGGCATGTGTCAAATTTATACTTCATAACTAAAATATCACTTCTGTTTTTGCTAACGTGTTTATTTAATTGAAACAATCTGAATTAAACTTATGCCAAGATAAAGCAACAATGTTTTTATTTGTTGAGATTTGGGCCCTTTCCATTAGGATCCCAGATCCTTTAGAGGGATCTATACCTTAAACAGCTTCTTTCAAAGTTTCCTGGGACTTGCATAAGGCATGATGGTTTTCCATGTGCTCCAGACTTAAAAGTAATCCTGGAAAACAGTCATTTGTGTAGGCAGTATTTTGCTATTATAAACAGGACTGGCTAGCAATAACTAAAATTTTATCTTCTACTAGAATTTACTGATGACCTTCCAGTTCCAGAGTCAGCCACCATGACACAATTTCACATCATCTGACCTCAAAAAGTAAGTGATACCTTATAAATGCTACTCTAGTATTACAGTCTTCCCACAGAGGCAGCCAAAATAAGATTATGTAAGAAATACACAGATATGAAATCAAGGATGAAATGTCACAGAGGCAGCAAAAGAGAGACTTTACACTGTAAACACTGACCCTGAGACACTTCATGTACATGCTTAACTTTACGGTTAGTTGAGTACTTCTGGAGCCAAAGCCTCATCCAGGGTAAAATGACAGAGTCACTGGAGCTACATAAGCTCGTAACTTTATACCAGTTTGAGATGTGGCTCATAGTATTAAGTCTTAAACATTTGCAGCATCAACAGCTTGCTCTGCAAAGGCTTCCATGGAGCACTCTGGGAGACTTTCTAGTACTCTTTGATTACAAATAAAGATAAATGATTACAGATAAATGAACTAGAAGGGTTTCTTCTAGTAACCCTTTAATTTTCAGTAATCTTTAGCACTAAGCAAGTCTGTGTGTGCCTATATGTATATATCCTATTCTATATCCTGTAACTTGCTATATGAAAGATAAATTTCCCTGAAGTTTCCCTTAAAATTATGTGCACCATTCCAGATGCTGGGAGGGAAAAGGAGTAATGAAAACTAGAAAATTCAGCATATGGACATACTCAAGAAATTAACAGCTTCTTTGGGGATTTATCTAATCATTTGTCTATTTACAGCTTCCCCATTATTGCTTAACCACCTCCAGTTAATGGAGAAACAGTCGTCACCAAAGTAGAGAACAGCACCTCAGAAAAACAAAGAACAAAGCGACAAGTGAACAACTCGTGCAATGCTGTGGTTTTCACTTTCAGAAGACTAGAGAAGTGTTTTTAGATGGGTTTACCTAGGAAAGGAAAGTTTGGGAATTATGCCCCTTGTTCTCCTGGTAAATTTTGAACCACAAGGCTGATTCTAACCAGTCTGACAGAAGAGCAGAACCTCCAAACTGTATGAACACAGGTGGCCAAGGAGAGAAGATGTGTGTGTGTGTGTGTGTGTGTATACACATAGGAAACACACACACAACATATACTCACTCCCCTCAGACTTGTAGGCCTGAAAAAGCTACTGTCCAAACCAAAATAGAGTAGGGCTGGGACACAATGGCTGGAGGTGATGGAGACATCAAGGTGAAAGACTTGAAGACACTGTCACACAGGGCAAGAAGTTTGAAATAATGCAGAATAAAGTTCTTTACTTGTCAGTCGGGTCCCTTGGTCATTATGTACCAGAGGTCCAGTACCCTCCCGGTGGCCTGTCCTAGACAACGCAGAGGAATGGGCATGGAAACTCACAGTAGACAGATAATGTCCTCCTCAACATCAACCCCTTTTTTTAAGTTTCCCATAGTTAGAAATTATCTTGGACATGAAACAGGAGGCTTAATACATTCTTCATAATGGTCAACTTCACCAAATTCATTGTCAACTTCAGTACCATAACTCTGCAAATCCTGTTATCCAAAAATACAGCCAGTTCCTTTTCTGGGTACTACTAGGCCTTTGGTCCCAAAGACCAATGCAGTTTAACTACTTGTAAAAACAATTATTTTATCAAGTCTGAATTTCATTACATGTCCTCTTGTTTCTCTCATATAGAACAGAAACTTCCGATATAGGTTCTCTGCACTGTCCATCTTTTTATGGACTTTAATGCATTTCTCTAATACGCTGCAGAGTCTTCCATCCAGTGTGAATGTTACAAGAGCTTTGCTATGCCCCAATAGTTTTATTGCTCTACTTCTGCATTATCCTTTTCTAGATGACCAGCACTGCCTATTGTATTCCAGTGCATATAGTGGCTATGGATCTACAAAATATTATGATATTTTCTTTGCTTTTTCTCCATTCACTTTCTGATGCAATCTAGCATTGCCTGCAGTTGCACACTAAGCATTGCTCTTTCCGTCGTGATGCTCCTGAGTTAACACAATGCATTTAAAAATGAGAAAAGTACATATTCAGCCTTTTTTTTCTCCTCTGAATGTTTTGAATTTTCAATACTGAGATTTATTTCCCATCCTCTGCCTTCATTTTTTACCCATTCACCTCCCCTGGTTAAGCTGTCTGTGGAGCTCTGGCCAATCTTTGCTGGACTTAAGATAAAAAAAAAAAAAGAAAAAGAATTAGTGTCATCTGAAAAATCTGCTGTATCATTGCTCACTCCTTATTCCAGTTCATGAAGCAGCACCAGACAGCACAGAACCTTACAGCACCCCTGCTGTTAACCTTTTGCTATGCTGAACATTGTTTCTTGTCTCCTAGCCAAAACTGCTTAACAAGACTAGTCTACCTCTTCACCATCCTCCTCTCTCCCAAGGTTACAAAACTCCAGTCCTTACTCGAGCAAAACTCCCTTGCATGTCCACGGTCATTTTGCTTGAGAAAAAATGGTGTTTGTGATATCAGGGAACAAAGATTGTCCTCACCAGCAGCAGAGTCAAATGGTACAGTATCTGTGGTTACATGATTATCTCAGTTTATTTTATTTATAGATCTTTATGGATGTAGTCTCTTTGCTGTGCCAAAAGATCATATTGTAAGTGCTAGTCCAACAAAAGGTTTCTGCAGGTCAAATCAGCTCAGTGCACTCCTGAATTTAGCTTTCCTGTTTTCTCAGAGGATGAATGCACATATACTTGCTTTTCTACCTGTACAACGATGCAAAGACTCCTTTTCTTGTTGCTATTGTTACTGTTAGTACTTCACAAGGAGTGGCTTGGTTTTTCAGTGACAAAATAACACAATAAACGGACAAGATGATACTGTCATCTTTCCCATATCAAATGAGTAATTTTTTTTCTTTCCTTTAACGGCGATAGTGAGGAAAACAGTTCCTGGAAAGTGAGGTCTTGGTAACCAGCAGCGTGTTCCCTCTGTTTTAGAAAGAGTTTGGCTGCGGGACCGCACGCCGCCCGAGCACAGCATTGCCACCCTACCCGTCGCACCGCACTTGCAATCATCCAGCCGCTGTAAAACAGGCTTTTGCGGAGAAACACGACCACACGCTTGAGCCCCTTATCTGCCCTTTGAAGCCCCGCCACGGCCCCGCTCCGCACCGAGCTCC